>NC_034184.2:77633617-77723617 GCF_002021735.2 Oncorhynchus kisutch
TCTCTCTCTCTCTCTCTCGCTCTCTCTCTCTCGCTCTCTCTCTCTCTCTCTCTCCCTCCCTCTCTCTCTCTCTCCCTCTCCCTCTCTCTCTCCCTCCCTCTCCCTCTCCCTCTCCCTCTCCGACTAGCTAAAGTAGCTTTCACCTGCGTTTGGTATGACAGACCTTTTGAATTATCCACAGTGTAATGTTCTATTAGGGATGAAGAGAGCTTGGGATCAGATAAGAGAGAATATTGTGATGGTGCTTGATGGGATCCCTCGTTAATTTGTGGAGTGAATGAACGTTATGGGTGTGAGGCCATGGCAATATTGGATCTCTTATCCAGAATATAAGCCTCGCAAATGAATAGATATTAAAGTTAATGTGATTGACGGCTGGAGGATCGGAACTACAGGAGTCAGAACTGCTAAATCATCAATCATAAATAGGTGTTGTCATGGAATGAATAGCCTATTAACAGAACTTTGCGAGGGTAGCAACATGACAGCTATTGGGTGAAGTGGGCAGTGCTGAATTCTACAGACTCTCTTTCATGCCATGTGGTAACCAAAGCAGATGTAGCATGCTGTATAAGAGGTCTGGGCATTTATGGCACAGGAGATCATGTGCATGCATACATTGTAATCACAAGGTCACTGGTTCAAGCCCTGGATTTCACTACATACTGATCTACAACAATAAATCAGATTTTTTTTTTACCAAATGGGAGCTGATTAGAGTCAGTCGCATATTTGAAGCCCAAGACATGTAGGCTGTACCACAATGTTTTCCTCGACAGATGTGAGCTCAACCCTATTTTCCTTTAGCATATTTCAGTCAATCGACACAATACAGCTAGGCCTACACAGTATATTCTGACAGTATAACACGTAGGCTAATAGTATATTCTGACAGTATAACAGTATATAACAGTATATTCTGACAGTATAACAGTATATTCTGACAGTATAACATGTAGGCTAATAGTATATTCTGACAGTATAACAGTATATTCTGACAGTTATAACAGTATATAATAGTATATTCTGACAGTATAACAGTATATACCAGTATATTCTGACAGTATAACAGTATATACCAGTATATTCTGACAGTAATACACAGTATATACCAGTATATTCTGACAGTATAACATGTAGGCTAATAGTATATTCTGACAGTATAATAGTATATAACAGTATATTCTGACAGTATAACAGTATATTCTGACAGTATAACAGTATATACCAGTATATTCTGACAGTTATAACACTTAGGCTAATAGTATATTCTGACAGTTATAATAGTATGTAACAGCATATTCTGACAGTTATAACAGTATATAATAGTATATTCTGACAGTATAACAGTATATAATAGTATATTCTGCACAGTTATAACAGTATATACCAGTATATTCTGACAGTTTTATAACAGTATATACCAGTATATTCTGACAGTATAACAGTATATACAGTATATTCTGACAGTATAACATGTAGGCTAATAGTATATTCTGACAGTATAATAGTATATAACCAGTATATTCTGACAGTATAACAGTATATTCTGACAGTATAACAGTATATACCAGTATATTCTGACAGTATAACACTTAGGCTAATAGTATATTCTGACAGTATAATAGTATGTAACAGGCATATTTCTGACAGTATAACAGTATATTCTGACAGTATAACAGTAATTACAGTATATTCTGACAGTATAACAGTATATTCTGACAGTATAACATGTAGGCTAATAGTATATTCTGACAGTATAACAGTATATTCTGAATGTATAATCGTATATAACAGTATATTCTGACAGTCTATAACAGTATATAACAGTATATTCTGACAGTATAAACAGTATATACCAGTATATTCTGACAGTATAACAGTATATACCAGTATATTCTGACAGTTATAACACGTAGGCTAATAGTAATTCTGACAGTATAATAGTTATATAACAGTATATTCTGACAGTATAACAGTATATTCTGACAGTATAATAGTTTATAACAGTATATTCTGACAGTATAACACGTAGGCTAATAGTATATTCTGACAGTATAATAGTATATAACAGTATATTCTGACAGTATAACAGTATATTCTGACAGTATAATAGTATATAACAGTATATTCTGACAGTATAATAGTATATAACAGTATATTCTGACAGTATAACAGTATATAACAGTATATTCTGACAGTATAACAGTATATAACAGTATATTCTGAAAGTATACCATGTAGGCTAATAGTATATTCTGACAGTATAACAGTATATAACAGTATATTCTGACAGTATAACAGTATATTCTGACAGTATAACAGTATATTCTGACAGTATAACATGTAGGCTAATAGTATATTCTGACAGTTATAAACAGTATATAACAGTATATTCTGACAGTATAACAGTATATTCTGACAGTATAACAGTATATTCTGACAGTATAAACATGTAGGCTAATAGTATATTCTGACAGTATAACAGTATATAACAGTATATTCTGACAGTATAACAGTATATTCTGACAGTTATAACAGTATATAACAGTATATTCTGACAGTATAACAGTATATACCAGTATATTCTGACAGTTATAACAGTATATACCAGTATATTCTGACAGTATAACACGTAGGCTAATAGTATATTCTGACAGTATAATAGTATATAACAGTATATTCTGACAGTATAATAGTATATAACAGTATATTCTGACAGTATAACAGTATATAACAGTATATTCTGACAGTTATAACAGTATATACCAGTATATTCTGACAGTATAACAGTATATACCAGTATATTCTGACAGTATAACACGTAGGCTAATAGTATATTCTGACAGTATAATAGTATATAACAGTATATTCAGACAGTATAACAGTATATTTCTGACAGTATAATAGTATATAACAGTATATTCTGACAGTATAACAGTATATATCTGACAGTATAATAGTATATAACAGTATATTCTGACAGTATAACACGTAGGCTAATAGTATATTCTGACAGTATAATAGTATATAACAGTATATTCTGACAGTATAACAGTATATTCTGACAGTTAATAATAGTATAACAGTATATTCTGACAGTATAACAGTAATATAACAGTATATTCTGACAGTATAACAGTATATAACAGTATATTCTGATAGTATAACAGTATATAACAGTATATTCTGATAGTATAACAGTATATAACAGTATATTCTGACAGTATAACAGTATATAACAGTATATTCTGACAGTATAATAGTATATAACAGTATATTCTGACAGTATAACAGTATATAACAGTATATTCTGACAGTATAACATGTAGGCTATAACAGTATATTCTGACAGTATAACAGTATATAACAGTATATTCTGACAGTATAACAGTATATAACGTATATTCTGACAGTATAACAGTATATAACAGTATATTCTGACAGTATAAACAGTATAAACAGTATATTCTGACAGTATAACAGTATATTCTGACAGTATAACATGTAGGCTAATAGTATATTCTGACAGTATAACAGTATATAACAGTATATTTGACAGTATACAGTATATTCTGACAGTATAATAGTATATAACAGTATATTCTGACAGTATAAAGTATATAACAGTATATTCTGACAGTATAACAGTATATAACAGTATATTCTGACAGTATAACAGTATATAACAGCATATCCTGACAGTATAACAGTATATAACAGTATATTCTGACAGTATAACAGTATATAACAGTATATTCTGATAGTATAACAGTATATAACAGTATATTCTGACAGTATTACAGTATATTCTGACAGTATAACAGTATATTCTGACAGTATAACATGTAGGCTAATAGTATATTCTGACAGTATAACAGTATATTCTGACAGTATAATAGTATATAACAGTATATTCTGACAGTATAACAGTATATAACAGTATATTCTGACAGTATAACAGTATATACCAGTATATTCTGACAGTATAACAGTATATACAGTATATTCTGACAGTATAACACGTAGGCTAATAGTATATTTGACAGTATAATAGTATATAACCGTATATTCTGACAGTATAACAGTATATTCTGACCAGTTAAATAGTTTATAACAGTATATTCTGACAGTTATAACACGTAGGCTAATGCTTTCTGACAGTATAATAGTATATAACAGTATATCTGACAGTATAACAGTATTCTGACAGTATAATAGTATATAACAGTATATTCTGACAGTATAATAGTATATAACAGTATATTTGACAGTATAACAGTATATAACAGTATATTCTGACAGTATAACAGTATAACAGTATATTCTGAAGTATAACATGTAGGCTAATAGTATATTCTGACAGTATAACAGTATATAACAGTATATTCTGACAGTATAACAGTATATTCTGACAGTATAACAGTATATTCTGACAGTATAACATGTAGGCTAATAGTATATTCTGACAGTATAACAGTATATAACAGTATATTCTGACAGTATAACAGTATATTCTGACAGTATAACAGTATATAACAGTATATTCTGACAGTATAACAGTATATACCAGTATATTCTGACAGTATAACAGTATATACCAGTATATTCTGACAGTATAACACGTAGGCTAATAGTATATTCTGACAGTATAATAGTATATAACAGTATATTCTGACAGTATAATAGTATATAACAGTATATTCTGACAGTATAACAGTATATACCAGTATATTCTGACAGTATAACAGTATATACCAGTATATTCTGACAGTATAACACGTAGGCTAATAGTATATTCTGACAGTATAATAGTATATAACAGTATATTCAGACAGTATAACAGTATATTCTGACAGTATAATAGTATATAACAGTATATTCTGACAGTATAACAGTATATTCTGACAGTATAATAGTATATAACAGTATATTCTGACAGTATAACACGTAGGCTAATAGTATATTCTGACAGTATAATAGTATATAACAGTATATTCTGACAGTATAACAGTATATTCTGACAGTATAATAGTATATAACAGTATATTCTGACAGTATAATAGTATATAACAGTATATTCTGACAGTATAACAGTATATAACAGTATATTCTGACAGTATAACAGTATATAACAGTATATTCTGACAGTATAACAGTATATAACAGTATATTCTGACAGTATAACAGTATATAACAGTATATTCTGACAGTATAATAGTATATAACAGTATATTCTGAC
Source organism: Oncorhynchus kisutch (assembly GCF_002021735.2). NCBI lineage: Eukaryota > Metazoa > Chordata > Actinopteri > Salmoniformes > Salmonidae > Oncorhynchus > Oncorhynchus kisutch. The sequence goes on from NC_034184.2 coordinate 77,638,860, forward strand.
AGTATAATAGTATATAACAGTATATTCTGACAGTATAACATGTAGGCTAATAGTATATTCTGACAGTATAATAGTATATAACAGTATATTCTGACAGTATAACAGTATATTCTGACAGTATAATAGTATATAACAGTATATTCTGACAGTATAACAGTATATAACAGTATATTCTGACAGTATAACAGTATATAACAGTATATTCTGACAGTATAACAGTATATAACAGTATATTCTGATAGTATAACAGTATATAACAGTATATTCTGATAGTATAACAGTATATAACAGTATATTCTGACAGTATAACAGTATATAACAGTATATTCTGACAGTATAATAGTATATAACAGTATATTCTGACAGTATAACAGTATATAACAGCATATTCTGACAGTATAACATGTAGGCTAACAGTATATTCTGACAGTATAACAGTATATAACAGTATATTCTGACAGTATAACAGTATATAACAGTATATTCTGATAGTATAACAGTATATAACAGTATATTCTGACAGTATAACAGTATATAACAGTATATTCTGACAGTATAACAGTATATTCTGACAGTATAACATGTAGGCTAATAGTATATTCTGACAGTATAACAGTATATAACAGCATATTCTGACAGTATAACAGTATATAACAGTATATTCTGACAGTATAACAGTATATAACAGTATATTCTGATAGTATAACAGTATATAACAGTATATTCAGTATATGACAGTATAACAGTATATAACAGTATATTCTGACAGTATAACAGTATATTCTGACAGTATAACATGTAGGCTAATAGTATATTCTGACAGTATAACAGTATATAACAGTATATAACAGTATATTCTGACAGTATAATAGTATATAACAGTATATTCTGACAGTATAACAGTATATAACAGTATATTCTGACAGTATAACAGTATATAACAGTATATTCTGACAGTATAACATGTAGGCTAATAGTATATTCTGACAGTATAACAGTATATAACAGTATATTCTGACAGTATAATAGTATATAACAGTATATTCTGACAGTATAACAGTATATAACAGTATATTCTGACAGTATAACAGTATATAACAGTATATTCTGACAGTATAACAGTATATTCTGACAGTATAACATGTAGGCTAATAGTATATTCTGACAGTATAACAGTATATAACAGTATATTCTGACAGTATAATAGTATATAACAGTATATTCTGACAGTATAACAGTATATAACAGTATATTCTGACAGTATAACAGTATATACCAGTATATTCTGACAGTATAACAGTATATACCAGTATATTCTGACAGTATAACACGTAGGCTAATAGTATATTCTGACAGTATAATAGTATATAAAAGTATATTCTGACAGTATAACAGTATATTCTGACAGTATAATAGTATATAAGAGTATATTCTGACAGTATAACACGTAGGCTAATAGTATATTCTGACAGTATAATAGTATATAACGTATATTCTGACAGTATAACAGTATATTCTGACAGTATAATAGTATATAACAGTATATTCTGACAGTATAATAGTATATAACAGTATATTCTGACAGTATAACAGTATATAACAGTATATTCTGACAGTATAACATGTAGGCTAATAGTATATTCTGACAGTATAATAGTATATAACAGTATATTCTGACAGTATAACAGTATATTCTGACAGTATAATAGTATATAACAGTATATTCTGACAGTATAACACGTAGGCTAATAGTATATTCTGACAGTATAACAGTATATAACAGTATATTCTGACAGTATAACAGTATATACTGACAGTATAACAGTATATACCAGTATATTCTGACAGTATAACACTTAGGCTAATAGTATATTCTGACAGTATAATAGTATGTAACAGCATATTCTGACAGTATAACAGTATATTCTGACAGTATAACAGTATATAACAGTATATTCTGACAGTATAACAGTATATTCTGACAGTATAACATGTAGGCTAATAGTATATTCTGACAGTATAACAGTATATTCTGAATGTATAATAGTATATAACAGTATATTCTGACAGTATAACAGTATATAACAGTATATTCTGACAGTATAACAGTATATACCAGTATATTCTGACAGTATAACAGTATATACCAGTATATTCTGACAGTATAACACGTAGGCTAATAGTATATTCTGACAGTATAATAGTATATAACAGTATATTCTGACAGTATAACAGTATATTCTGACAGTATAATAGTATATAACAGTATATTCTGACAGTATAACACGTAGGCTAATAGTATATTCTGACAGTATAATAGTATATAACAGTATATTCTGACAGTATAACAGTATATTCTGACAGTATAATAGTATATAACAGTATATTCTGACAGTATAATAGTATATAACAGTATATTCTGACAGTATAACAGTATATAACAGTATATTCTGACAGTATAACATGTAGGCTAATAGTATATTCTGACAGTATAACAGTATATAACAGTATATTCTGACAGTATAACAGTATATTCTGACAGTATAACAGTATATTCTGACAGTATAACATGTAGGCTAATAGTATATTCTGACAGTATAACAGTATATAACAGTATATTCTGACAGTATAACAGTATATTCTGACAGTATAACATGTAGGCTAATAGTATATTCTGACAGTATAACAGTATATAACAGTATATTCTGACAGTATAATAGTATATAACAGTATATTCTGACAGTATAACAGTATATAACAGTATATTCTGACAGTATAACAGTATATACCAGTATATTCTGACAGTATAACAGTATATACCAGTATATTCTGACAGTATAACACGTAGGCTAATAGTATATTCTGACAGTATAATAGTATATAACAGTATATTCTGACAGTATAACAGTATATTCTGACAGTATAATAGTATATAACAGTATATTCTGACAGTATAACAGTAGGCTAATAGTATATTCTGACAGTATAATAGTATATAACAGTATATTCTGACAGTATAACAGTATATTCTGACAGTATAATAGTATATAACAGTATATTCTGACAGTATAATAGTATATAACAGTATATTCTGACAGTATAACAGTATATAACAGTATATTCTGACAGTATAACATGTAGGCTAATAGTATATTCTGACAGTATAACAGTATATAACAGTATATTCTGACAGTATAATAGTATATAACAGTATATTCTGACAGTATAACAGTATATAACAGTATATTCTGACAGTATAACAGTATATACCAGTATATTCTGACAGTATAACAGTATATACCAGTATATTCTGACAGTATAACACGTAGGCTAATAGTATATTCTGACAGTATAATATATATAAAAGTATATTCTGACAGTATAACAGTATATTCTGACAGTATAATAGTATATAACAGTATATTCTGACAGTATAACACGTAGGCTAATAGTATATTCTGACAGTATAATAGTATATAACGTATATTCTGACAGTATAACAGTATATTCTGACAGTATAATAGTATATAACAGTATATTCTGACAGTATAATAGTATATAACAGTATATTCTGACAGTATAACAGTATATAACAGTATATTCTGACAGTATAATAGTATATAACAGTATATTCTGACAGTATAACAGTATATAACAGTATATTCTGACAGTATAACATGTAGGCTAATAGTATATTCTGACAGTATAACATGTAGGCTAATAGTATATTCTGACAGTATAACAGTATATAACAGTATATTCTGACAGTATAACAGTATATTCTGACAGTATAACAGTATATTCTGACAGTATAACATGTAGGCTAATAGTATATTCTGACAGTATAACAGTATATAACAGTATATTCTGACAGTATAACAGTATATTCTGACAGTATAACATGTAGGCTAATAGTATATTCTGACAGTATAACAGTATATAACAGTATATTCTGACAGTATAATAGTATATAACAGTATATTCTGACAGTATAACAGTATATAACAGTATATTCTGACAGTATAACAGTATATACCAGTATATTCTGACAGTATAACAGTATATACCAGTATATTCTGACAGTATAACACGTAGGCTAATAGTATATTCTGACAGTATAATAGTATATAACAGTATATTCTGACAGTATAACAGTATATTCTGACAGTATATAATAGTATAACAGTATATTCTGACAGTATAACACGTAGGCTAATAGTATATTCTGACAGTATAATAGTATATAACAGTATATTCTGACAGTATAACAGTATATTCTGACAGTATAATAGTATATAACAGTATATTCTGACAGTATAATAGTATATAACAGTATATTCTGACAGTATAACAGTATATAACAGTATATTCTGACAGTATAACATGTAGGCTAATAGTATATTCTGACAGTATAACAGTATATAACAGTATATTCTGACAGTATAATAGTATATAACAGTATATTCTGACAGTATAACAGTATATAACAGTATATTCTGACAGTATAACAGTATATACCAGTATATTCTGACAGTATAACAGTATATACCAGTATATTCTGACAGTATAACACGTAGGCTAATAGTATATTCTGACAGTATAATAGTATATAAAAGTATATTCTGACAGTATAACAGTATATTCTGACAGTATAATAGTATATACAGTATATTCTGACAGTATAACACGTAGGCTAATAGTATATTCTGACAGTATAATAGTATATAACGTATATTCTGACAGTATAGGAGTATATAACAGTATATTCTGACAGTATAATAGTATATAACAGTATATTCTGACAGTATAACAGTATATAACAGTATATTCTGACAGTTATATAGTTATATAACAGTATATTCTGACAGTATAACAGTATATAACAGTATATTCTGACAAGTATAACATGTAGGCTAATAGTATATTCTGACAGTATAATAGTATATAACAGTATATTCGACAGGATAAACAGTATATTCTGACAGTTAAATAGTATATAACAGTATATTCTGACAGTATAACACGTAGGCTAATAGTATATTCTGACAGTATAATAACAGTATATAACAGTATATTCTGACAGTATAACAGTATATAACAGTATATTCTGACAGGATAACAGTATATAACAGTATATTCTGACAGTATAATAGTATATAACAGTATATTCTGATAGTATAACAGTATATAACAGTATATTCTGACAGTATAACAGTATATAACAGCATATTCTGACAGTATAACAGTATATAACAGTATATTCTGAAAGTATAATAGTATATAACAGTATATTCTGATAGTATAACAGTATATAACAGTATATTCCTGACAGTATAACAGTATATAACAGTATATTCTGACAGTATAACAGTATATTCTGACAGTATAACATGTAGGCTAATAGTATATTCTGACAGTATAACAGTATATAACAGCATATTCTGAGAGTATAACAGTATATAACAGTATATTCTGATAGTATAATAGTATATAACAGTATATTCTGATAGTATAACAGTATATAACAGTATATTCTGACAGTATAACAGTATATAACAGTATATTCTGACAGTATAACAGTATATTCTGACAGTATAACATGTAGGCTAATAGTATATTCTGACAGTATAACAGTATATAACAGATATTCTGACAGTATAATAGTATATAACAGTATATTCTGACAGTATACCAGTATATAACAGTATATTCTGAAAGTATAATAGTATTATAACAGTTTATTCTGATAGTATAACAGTATATAACAGTATATTCTGACAGTATAACAGTATATAACAGTATATTCTGACAGTATAAAACAGTATATTCTGACAGTATAAACATGTAGGCTAATAGTATATTCTACAGTATAACAGTATATAACAGCATATTCTGACAGTATAACAGTATATAACAGTATATTCTGATAGTATAATAGTATATAGCAGTATATTCTGATAGTATAACAGTATATAACAGTATATTCTGACAGTATAACAGTATATAACAGTATATTCTGACAGTATAAACAGTATATTCTGACAGTATAACATGTAGGCTAATAGTATATTCTGACAGTATAACAGTATATAACAGTATATTCTGACAGTATATAGTATATAACAGTATATTCTGACAGTATAACAGTATATAACAGTATATTCTGACAGTATAACAGTATATAACAGTATATTCTGACAGTATAACATGTAGGCTAATAGTATATTCTGACAGTATAACAGTATATAACAGTATATTCTGACAGTATAATAGTAATAACAGTATATTCTGACAGTATAACAGTATATAACAGTATATTCTGACAGTATAACAGTATATAACAATATATTCTGACAGTATAACAGTATATTCTGACAGTTAACATGTAGGCTATAGTATATTCTGACCAGTATAACAGTATATAACAGTATATTCTGACAGTATAACAGTATATAACAGTATATTCTGACAGTATAACAGTATATACCAGTAATTCTGACAGTATAACAGTATATACCAGTATATTCTGACAGTAATAACACGTAGGCTAATAGTATATTCTGACAGTATAATAGTATATAAAACTATATTCTGACAGTATAACAGTATATTCTGACAGTATAATAGTATATAACAGTATATTCTGACAGTATAACACGTAGGCTAATAGTATATTCTGACAGTATAATAGTATATAATGTATATTCTGACAGTATAACAGTATATTCTGACAGTATAATAGTATATAACAGTATATTCTGACAGTATAATAGTATATAACAGTATATTCTGACAGTATAACAGTATATAACAGTATATTCTGACAGTATAACAGTATATAACAATATATTCTGACAGTATAACAGTATATTCTGACAGTATAACATGTAGGCTAATAGTATATTCTGACAGTATAACAGTATATAACAGTATATTCTGACAGTATAACAGTATATAACAGTATATTCTGACAGTAATATAACAGTATATACCAGTATATTCTGACAGTATAACAGTATATACCAGTATATTCTGACAGTATAACACGTAGGCTAATAGTATATTCTGACAGTATAATAGTATATAACAGTATATCTGACAGTATAACAGTATATTCTGACAGTATAATAGTATATAACAGTATATTCTGACAGTATAACACGTAGGCTAATAGTATATTCTGACAGTATAATAGTATATAACAGTATATTCTGACAGTATAACAGTATATTCTGACAGTATAATAGTGTATAACAGTATATTCTGACAGTATAATAGTATATAACAGTATATTCTGACAGTATAACAGTATATAACAGTATATTCTGACAGTATAACATGTAGGCTAATAGTATATTCTGACAGTATAACAGTATATAACAGTATATTCTGACAGTATAATAGTATATAACAGTATATTCTGACAGTATAACAGTATATAACAGTATATTCTGACAGTATAACAGTATATACCAGTATATTCTGACAGTATAACAGTATATACCAGTATATTCTGACAGTATAACACGTAGGCTAATAGTATATTCTGACAGTATAATAGTATATAAAAGTATATTCTGACAGTATAACAGTATATTCTGACAGTATAATAGTATATAACAGTATATTCTGACAGTATAACACGTAGGCTAATAGTATATTCTGACAGTATAATAGTATATAACGTATATTCTGACAGTATAACAGTATATTCTGACAGTATAATAGTATATAACAGTATATTCTGACAGTATAATAGTATATAACAGTATATTCTGACAGTATAAACAGTATATAACAGTATATTCTGACAGTATAATAGTATATAACAGTATATTCTGACAGTATAACAGTATATTCTGACAGTATAACATGTAGGCTAATAGTATATTCTGACAGTATAATAGTATATAACAGTATATTCTGACAGTATAACAGTATATTCTGACAGTATAATAGTATATAACAGTATATTCTGACAGTATAACACGTAGGCTAATAGTATATTCTGACAGTATAACAGTATATAACAGTATATTCTGACAGTATAACAGTATATACCAGTATATTCTGACAGGATAACAGTATATAACAGTATATTCTGACAGTATAATAGTATATAACAGTATATTCTGATAGTATAACAGTATATAACAGTATATTCTGACAGTATAACAGTATATAACAGCATATTCTGACAGTATAACAGTATATAACAGTATATTCTGAAAGTATAAATAGTATATAACAGTATATTCTGATAGTATAAACAGTATATAACAGTATATTCTGACAGTATAACAGTATATAACAGTATATTCTGACAGTATAACAGTATATTCTGACAGTATAACATGTAGGCTAATAGTATATTCTGAACAGTATAACAGTATATAACAGCATATTCTGAGAGTATAACAGTATATAACAGTATATTCTGATAGTATAATAGTATATAACAGTAATTCTGATAGTATAACAGTATATAACAGTATATTCTGACAGTATAACAGTATATAACAGTATATTCTGACAGTATAACAGTATATTCTGACAGTATAACATGTAGGCTAATAGTATATTCTGACCGTATAACAGTATATAACAGTATATTCTGACAGTATAATAGTATATAACAGTATATTCTGACAGTATAACAGTATATAACAGCATATTCTGACAGTATAACAGTATATAACAGTATATTCTGAAAGTATAATAGTATATAACAGTTTATTCTGATAGTATAACAGTATATAACAGTATATTCTGACAGTATAACAGTATATAACAGTATATTCTGACAGTATAACAGTATATTCTGACAGTATAACATGTAGGCTAATAGTATATTCTGACAGTATAACAGTATATAACAGCATATTCTGACAGTATAACAGTATATAACAGTATATTCTGATAGTATAATAGTATATAACAGTATATTCTGATAGTATAACAGTATATAACAGTATATTCTGACAGTTATAACAGTATATAACAGTATATTCTGACACTATAACAGTATATTCTGACAGTATAACATGTAGGCTAATAGTATATTCTGACAGTATAACAGTATATAACAGTATATTCTGACAGTATAATAGTATATAACAGTATATTCTGACAGTATAACAGTATATAACAGTATATTCTGACAGTATAACAGTATATAACAGTATATTCTGACAGTATAACATGTAGGCTAATAGTATATTCTGACAGTATAACAGTATTAACAGTATATTCTGACAGTATAATAGTATATAACAGTATATTCTGACAGTATAACAGTATATAACAGTATATTCTGACAGTATAACAGTATATACAATATATTCTGACAGTATAACAGTATATTCTGACAGTATAACATGTAGGCTAATAGGTATATTCTGACAGTATAACAGTATATAACAGTATATTCTGACAGTATAACAGTATATAACAGTATATTCTGACAGTATAACAGTATATACCAGTATATTCTGACAGTATAACAGTATATACCAGTATATTCTGACAGTATAACACGTAGGCTAATAGTATATTCTGACAGTATAATAGTATATAAAACTATATTCTGACAGTATAACAGTATATTCTGACAGTATAATAGTATATAACAGTATATTCTGACAGTATAACACGTAGGCTAATAGTATATTCTGACAGTATAATAGTATATAACGTATATTCTGACAGTATAACAGTATATTCTGACAGTATAATAGTATATAACAGTATATTCTGACAGTATAATAGTATATAACAGTATATTCTGACAGTATAACAGTATATAACAGTATATTCTGACAGTATAACAGTATATAACAATATATTCTGACAGTATAACAGTATATTCTGACAGTATAACATGTAGGCTAATAGTATATTCTGACAGTATAACAGTATATAACAGTATATTCTGACAGTATAACAGTATATAACAGTATATTCTGACAGTATAACAGTATATACCAGTATATTCTGACAGTATAACAGTATATACCAGTATATTCTGACAGTATAACACGTAGGCTAATAGTATATTCTGACAGTATAATAGTATATAAAACTATATTCTGACAGTATAACAGTATATTCTGACAGTATAATAGTATATAACAGTATATTCTGACAGTATAACACGTAGGCTAATAGTATATTCTGACAGTATAATAGTATATAACGTATATTCTGACAGTATAACAGTATATTCTGACAGTATAATAGTATATAACAGTATATTCTGACAGTATAATAGTATATAACAGTATATTCTGACAGTATAACAGTATATAACAGTATATTCTGACAGTATAACATGTAGGCTAATAGTATATTCTGACAGTATAATAGTATATAACAGTATATTCTGACAGTATAACAGTATATTCTGACAGTATCATAGTATATAACAGTATATTCTGACAGTATAACACGTAGGCTAATAGTATATTCTGACAGTATAACAGTATATAACAGTATATTCTGACAGTATAACAGTATATAACAGTATATTCTGACAGTATAACAGTATATAACAGTATATTTGACAGTATAACATGTAGGCTAATAGTATATTCTGATAGTATAACAGTATATAACAGCATATTCTGACAGTATAACAGTATATAACAGTATATTCTGAAAGTATAATAGTATATAACAGTTTATTCTGATAGTATAACAGTATATAACAGTATATTCTGACAGTATAACAGTATATAACAGTATATTCTGACAGTATAACAGTATATTCTGACAGTATAACATGTAGGCTAATAGTATATTCTGACAGTATAACAGTATATAACAGCATATTCTGACAGTATAACAGTATATAACAGTATATTCTGATAGTATAATAGTATATAACAGTATATTCTGATAGTATAACAGTATATAACAGTATATTCTGACAGTATAACAGTATATAACAGTATATTCTGACACTATAACAGTATATTCTGACAGTATAACATGTAGGCTAATAGTATATTCTGACAGTATAAACAGTATATAACAGTATATTCTGACAGTATAATAGTATATAACAGTATATTCTGACAGTATAACAGTATATAACAGTATATTCTGACAGTATAACAGTATATAACAGTATATTCTGACAGTATAACATGTAGGCTAATAGTATATTCTGACAGTATAACAGTATATAACAGTATATTCTGACAGTATAATAGTATATAACAGTATATTCTGACAGTATAACAGTATATAACAGTATATTCTGACAGTATAACAGTATATAACAATATATTCTGACAGTATAACAGTATATTCTGACAGTATAACATGTAGGCTAATAGTATATTCTGACAGTATAACAGTATATAACAGTATATTCTGACAGTATAACAGTATATAACAGTATATTCTGACAGTATAACAGTATATACCAGTATATTCTGACAGTATAACAGTATATACCAGTATATTCTGACAGTATAACACGTAGGCTAATAGTATATTCTGACAGTATAATAGTATATAAAACTATATTCTGACAGTATAACAGTATATTCTGACAGTATAATAGTATATAACAGTATATTCTGACAGTATAACACGTAGGCTAATAGTATATTCTGACAGTATAATAGTATATAACGTATATTCTGACAGTATAACAGTATATTCTGACAGTATAATAGTATATAACAGTATATTCTGACAGTATAATAGTATATAACAGTATATTCTGACAGTATAACAGTATATAACAGTATATTCTGACAGTATAACAGTATATAACAATATATTCTGACAGTATAACAGTATATTCTGACAGTATAACATGTAGGCTAATAGTATATTCTGACAGTATAACAGTATATAACAGTATATTCTGACAGTATAACAGTATATAACAGTATATTCTGACAGTATAACAGTATATACCAGTATATTCTGACAGTATAACAGTATATACCAGTATATTCTGACAGTATAACACGTAGGCTAATAGTATATTCTGACAGTATAATAGTATATAAAACTATATTCTGACAGTATAACAGTATATTCTGACAGTATAATAGTATATAACAGTATATTCTGACAGTATAACACGTAGGCTAATAGTATATTCTGACAGTATAATAGTATATAACGTATATTCTGACAGTATAACAGTATATTCTGACAGTATAATAGTATATAACAGTATATTCTGACAGTATAATAGTATATAACAGTATATTCTGACAGTATAACAGTATATAACAGTATATTCTGACAGTATAACATGTAGGCTAATAGTATATTCTGACAGTATAATAGTATATAACAGTATATTCTGACAGTATAACAGTATATTCTGACAGTATCATAGTATATAACAGTATATTCTGACAGTATAACACGTAGGCTAATAGTATATTCTGACAGTATAACAGTATATAACAGTATATTCTGACAGTATAACAGTATATAACAGTATATTCTGACAGTATAACAGTATATAACAGTATATTGACAGTATAACATGTAGGCTAATAGTATATTCTGATAGTATAACAGTATATAACAGTATATTCTGACAGTATAATAGTATATACCAGTATATTCTGACAGTATAACAGTATATACCAGTATATTCTGACAGTATAACACGTAGGCTAATAGTATATTCTGACAGTATAATAGTATATAACAGTATATTCTGACAGTATAACAGTATATTCTGACAGTATAATAGTATATAACAGTATATTCTGACAGTATAACATGTAGGCTAATAGTATATTCTGACAGTATAACAGTATATAACAGCATATTCTGACAGTATAACAGTATATAACAGTATATTCTGATAGTATAATAGTATATAACAGTATATTCTGATAGTATAACAGTATATAACAGTATATTCTGACAGTATAACAGTATATAACAGTATATTCTGACAGTATAACAGTATATTCTGACAGTATAACATGTAGGCTAATAGTATATTCTGACAGTATAACAGTATATAACAGTATATTCTGACAGTATAATAGTATATAACAGTATATTCTGACAGTATAACAGTATATAACAGTATATTCTGACAGTATAACAGTATATAACAGTATATTCTGACAGTATAACATGTAGGCTAATAGTATATTCTGACAGTATAACAGTATATAACAGTATATTCTAACAGTATAATAGTATATAACAGTATATTCTGACAGTATAACAGTATATAACAGTATATTCTGACAGTATAACAGTATATAACAATATATTCTGACAGTATAACAGTATATTCTGACAGTATAACATGTAGGCTAATAGTATATTCTGACAGTATAACAGTATATAACAGTATATTCTGACAGTATAACAGTATATAACAGTATATTCTGACAGTATAACAGTATATACCAGTATATTCTGACAGTATAACAGTATATACCAGTATATTCTGACAGTATAACACGTAGGCTATAGTATATTCTGACAGTATAATAGTATATAAACTATATTCTGACAGTATAACAGTATATTCTGACAGTATAATAGTATATAACAGTATATTCTGACAGTATAACACGTAGGCTAATAGTATATTCTGACAGTATAATAGTATATAACGTATATTCTGACAGTATAACAGTATATTCTGACAGTATAATAGTATATAACAGTATATTCTGACAGTATAATAGTATATAACAGTATATTCTGACAGTATAACAGTATATAACAGTATATTCTGACAGTATAACAGTATATAACAATATATTCTGACAGTATAACAGTATATTCTGACAGTATAACATGTAGGCTAATAGTATATTCTGACAGTATAACAGTATATAACAGTATATTCTGACAGTATAACAGTATATAACAGTATATTCTGACAGTATAACAGTATATACCAGTATATTCTGACAGTATAACAGTATATACCAGTATATTCTGACAGTATAACACGTAGGCTAATAGTATATTCTGACAGTATAATAGTATATAAAACTATATTCTGACAGTATAACAGTATATTCTGACAGTATAATAGTATATAACAGTATATTCTGACAGTATAACACGTAGGCTAATAGTATATTCTGACAGTATAATAGTATATAACGTATATTCTGACAGTATAACAGTATATTCTGACAGTATAATAGTATATAACAGTATATTCTGACAGTATAATAGTATATAACAGTATATTCTGACAGTATAACAGTATATAACAGTATATTCTGACAGTATAACATGTAGGCTAATAGTATATTCTGACAGTATAATAGTATATAACAGTATATTCTGACAGTATAACAGTATATTCTGACAGTATAATAGTATATAACAGTATATTCTGACAGTATAACACGTAGGCTAATAGTATATTCTGACAGTATAACAGTATATAACAGTATATTCTGACAGTATAACAGTATATAACAGTATATTCTGACAGTATAACAGTATATAACAGTATATTTGACAGTATAACATGTAGGCTAATAGTATATTCTGATAGTATAACAGTATATAACAGTATATTCTGACAGTATAATAGTATATACCAGTATATTCTGACAGTATAACAGTATATACCAGTATATTCTGACAGTATAACACGTAGGCTAATAGTATATTCTGACAGTATAATAGTATATAACAGTATATTCTGACAGTATAACAGTATATTCTGACAGTATAATAGTATATAACAGTATATTCTGACAGTATAACACGTAGGCTAATAGTATATTCTGACAGTATAATAGTATATAACAGTATATTCTGACAGTATAACAGTATATTCTGACAGTATAATAGTGTATAACAGTATATTCTGACAGTATAATAGTATATAACAGTATATTCTGACAGTATAACAGTATGTAACAGTATATTCTGACAGTATAATAGTATATAACAGTATATTCTGACAGTATAACAGTATATAACAGCATATTCTGACAGTATAACAGTATATAACAGTATATTCTGACAGTATAATAGTATATAACAGTATATTCTGACAGTATAATAGTATATAACAGTATATTCTGACAGTATAACATGTAGGCTAATAGTATATTCTGACAGTATAATAGTATATAACAGTATATTCTGACAGTATAACAGTATATTCTGACAGTATAATAGTATATAACAGTATATTCTGACAGTATAACCGTAGGCTAATAGTATATTCTGACAGTATAACAGTATATAACAGTATATTCTGACAGTAATACAGTATATAACAGTATATTCTGACAGTATAACAGTATATAACAGTATATTCTGACAGTATAATAGTATATAACAGTATATTCTGACAGTATAACAGTATATAACAGCATATTCTGACAGTATAACATGTAGGCTAACAGTATATTCTGACAGTATAACAGTATATAACAGTATATTCTGATAGTATAACAGTATATAACAGTATATTCTGATAGTATAACAGTATATAACAGTATATTCTGACAGTATAACAGTATATAACAGTATATTCTGACAGTATAATAGTATATAACAGTATATTCTGACAGTATAACAGTATATAACAGCATATTCTGACAGTAAAACATGTAGGCTAACAGTATATTCTGACAGTATAACAGTATATAACAGTATATTCTGATAGTATAACAGTATATAACAGTATATTCTGATAGTATAACAGTATATAACAGTATATTCTGACAGTATAACAGTATATAACAGTATATTCTGACAGTATAACAGTATATTCTGACAGTATAACATGTAGGCTAATAGTATATTCTGACAGTATAACAGTATATAACAGCATATTCTGACAGTATAACAGTATATAACAGTATATTCTGACAGTATAACAGTATATAACAGTATATTCTGATAGTATAACAGTATATAACAGTATATTCTGACAGTATAACAGTATATAACAGTATATTCTGACAGTATAACAGTATATTCTGACAGTATAACATGTAGGCTAATAGTATATTCTGACAGTATAACAGTATATAACAGTATATAGACAGTATATTCTGACAGTATAAATAGTATATAACAGTATATTCTGACAGTATAACAGTATATAACAGTATATTCTGACAGTATAACAGTAGATAACAGTATATTCTGACAGTATAACATGTAGGCTAATAGTATATTCTGACAGTATAACAGTATATAACAGTATATTCTGACAGTATAATAGTATATAACAGTATATTCTGACAGTATACAGTATATAACAGTATATTCTGACAGTATAACAGTATATAACAGTATATTCTGACAGTATAACAGTATATTCTGACAGTATAACATGTAGGCTAATAGTATATTCTGACAGTATAACAGTATATAACAGTATATTCTGACAGTATAATAGTATATAACAGTATATTCTGACAGTATAACAGTATATACCAGTATATTCTGACAGTATAACAGTATATACCAGTATATTCTGACAGTATAACAGTATATACCAGTATATTCTGACAGTATAACACGTAGGCTAATAGTATATTCTGACAGTATAATAGTATATAAAAGTATATTCTGACAGTATAACAGTATATTCTGACAGTATAATAGTATATAAGAGTATATTCTGACAGTATAACACGTAGGCTAATAGTATATTCTGACAGTATAATAGTATATAACGTATATTCTGACAGTATAACAGTATATTCTGACAGTATAATAGTATATAACAGTATATTCTGACAGTATAATAGTATATAACAGTATATTCTGACAGTATAACAGTATATAACAGTATATTCTGACAGTATAACATGTAGGCTAATAGTATATTCTGACAGTATAACAGTATATTCTGACAGTATAATAGTATATAACAGTATATTCTGACAGTATAACACGTAGGCTAATAGTATATTCTGACAGTATAACAGTATATAACAGTATATTCTGACAGTATAACAGTATATACTGACAGTATAAACAGTATATACCAGTATATTCTGACAGTATAACACTTAGGCTAATAGTATATTCTGACAGTATAATAGTATGTAACAGCATATTCTGACAGTATAACAGTATATTCTGACAGTATAACAGTATATAACAGTATATTCTGACAGTATAACAGTATATTCTGACAGTATAACATGTAGGCTAATAGTATATTCTGACAGTATAACAGTATATTCTGAATGTATAATAGTATATAACAGTATATTCTGACAGTATAACAGTATATAACAGTATATTCTGACAGTATAACAGTATATTCTGAATGTATAATAGTATATAACAGTATATTCTGACAGTATAACAGTATATACCAGTATATTCTGACAGTATAACACGTAGGCTAATAGTATATTCTGACAGTATAATAGTATATAAAAGTATATTCTGACAGTATAACAGTATATTCTGACAGTATAATAGTATATAAGAGTATATTCTGACAGTATAACACGTAGGCTAATAGTATATTCTGACAGTATAATAGTATATAACGTATATTCTGACAGTATAACAGTATATTCTGACAATATAATAGTATATAACAGTATATTCTGACAGTATAATAGTATATAACAGTATATTCTGACAGTATAACAGTATATAACAGTATATTCTGACAGTATAAACATGTAGGCTAATAGTATATTCTGACAGTATAACAGTATATTCTGACAGTATAATAGTATATAACAGTATATTCTGACAGTATAACACGTAGGCTAATAGTATATTCTGACAGTATAACAGTATATAACAGTATATTCTGACAGTATAACAGTATATACTGACAGTATAACAGTATATACCAGTATATTCTGACAGTATAACACTTAGGCTAATAGTATATTCTGACAGTATAATAGTATGTAACAGCATATTCTGACAGTATAACAGTATATTCTGACAGTATAACAGTATATAACAGTATATTCTGACAGTATAACAGTATATTCTGACAGTATAACATGTAGGCTAATAGTATATTCTGACAGTATAACAGTATATTCTGAATGTATAATAGTATATAAACAGTATATTCTGACAGTATAACAGTATATAACAGTATATTCTGACAGTATAACAGTATATTCTGACAGTATAATAGTATATAACAGTATATTCTGACAGTTATAATAGTATATAACAGTATATTCTGACAGTATAACAGTATATAACAGTATATTCTGACAGTATAACATGTAGGCTAATAGTATATTCTGACAGTATAACAGTATATAACAGTATATTCTGACAGTATAACAGTATATTCTGACAGTATAACAGTATATTCTGACAGTATAACATGTAGGCTAATAGTATATTCTGACAGTATAACAGTATATACAGTATATTCTGACAGTATAACAGTATATTCTGACAGTATAACAGTATATTCTGACAGTATAACATGTAGGCTAATAGTATATTCTGACAGTATAACAGCATATAACAGTATATTCTGACAGTATAATAGTATATAAACCAGTATATTCTGACAGTATAACAGTATATAACAGTATATTCTGACAGTATAACAGTATATACCAGTATATTCTGACAGTATAAGCACGTAGGCTAATAGTATATTCTGACAGTATAATAGTATATAAAAGTATATTCTGACAGTATAACAGTATATTCTGACAGTATAATAGTATATAAGAGTATATTCTGACAGTATAACACGTAGGCTAATAGTATATTCTGACAGTATAATAGTATATACGTATATTCTGACAGTATAACAGTATATTCTGACAGTATAATAGTATATAACAGTATATTCTGACAGTATAATAGTATATAACAGTATATTCTGACAGTATAACAGTATATAACAGTATATTCTGACAGTATAACACGTAGGCTAATAGTATATTCTGACAGTATAACAGTATATAACAGTATATTCTGACAGGTATAACAGTATATACTGACAGTATAACAGTATATACCAGTATATTCTGACAGTATAACACTTAGGCTAATAGTATATTTCTGACAGTATAATAGTATGTAACAGCATATTGTGACAGTATAACAGTATATTCTGACAGTATAACAGTATATAACAGTATATTCTGACAGTATAACAGTATATTCTGACAGTATAACATGTAGGCTAATAGTATATTCTGACAGTATAACAGTATATTCTGAATGTATAATAGTATATAACAGTATATTCTGACAGTATAACATATATAACAGTATATTCTGACAGTATAAACAGTATATACCAGTATATTCTGACAGTATAACAGTATATACCAGTATATTCTGACAGTATAACACGTAGGCTAATAGTATATTCTGACAGTATAATAGTATATACAGTATATTCTGACAGTATAACAGTATATTCTGACAGTATAATAGTATATAACAGTATATTCGGACAGTATAACACGTAGGCTAATAGTATATTCTGACAGTATAATAGTATATAACAGTATATTCTGACAGTTATAACAGTATATTCTGACAGTATAATAGTATATAACAGTATATTCTGACAGTATAATAGTATATAACAGTATATTCTGACAGTATAACAGTATATAACAGTATATTCTGACAGTATAACATGTAGGCTAATAGTATATTCTGACAGTATAACAGGATATAACAGTATATTCTGACAGTATAACAGTATATTCTGACAGTATAACAGTATATTCTGACAGTATAACATGTAGGCTAATAGTATAGTCTGACAGTATAACAGTATATAACAGTATATTCTGACAGTATAACAGTATATTCTGACAGTATAACAGTATATCTGACAGTATATAACATGTAGGTAATAGTATATTCTGACAGTATAACAGTATATAACAGTATATTCTGACAGTATAATAGTATATAACAGTATATTCTGACAGTATAACAGTATATAACAGTATATTCTGACAGTATAACAGTATATACCAGTATATTCTGACAGTATAACAGTATATACCAGTATATTCTGACAGTATAACACGTAGGCTAATAGTATATTCTGACAGTATAAATGTATATAACAGTATATTCTAGACAGTATAACAGTATATTCTGACAGTATAATAGTATATAACAGTATATTCTGACAGTATAACACGTAGGCTAATAGTATATTCTGACAGTATAATAGTATATAACAGTATATTCTGACAGTAT
Source organism: Oncorhynchus kisutch (assembly GCF_002021735.2). Classification (NCBI taxonomy): domain Eukaryota; kingdom Metazoa; phylum Chordata; class Actinopteri; order Salmoniformes; family Salmonidae; genus Oncorhynchus; species Oncorhynchus kisutch. The sequence continues at coordinate 77,659,035 of NC_034184.2, forward strand.
AACAGTATATTCGGACAGTATAATAGTGTATACAGTATATTCTGACAGTATAATAGTATATAACAGTATATTCTGACAGTATAACAGTATATAACAGTATATTCTGACAGTATATAACATGTAGGCTAATAGTATATTTGACAGTATAACAGTATATAACAGTATATTCTGACAGTATAATGTATATAACAGTATATTCTGACAGTATAACAGTATATAACAGTATATTCTGACAGTATAAACAGTATATACCAGTATATTCTGACAGTATAACAGTATATAACAGTATATTCTGACAGTATAAACAGTATATAACAGTATATTCTGACAGTATAACAGTATATACCAGTATATTCTGACAGTATAACAGTATATACCAGTATATTCTGACAGTATAACACGTAGGCTAATAGTATATTCTGACAGTATAATAGTATATAAAACTATATTCTGACAGTATAACAGTATATTCTGACAGTATAATAGTATATAACAGTATATTCTGACAGTATAACACGTAGGCTAATAGTATATTCTGACAGTATAATAGTATATAACGTATATTCTGACAGTATAACAGTATATTCTGACAGTATAATAGTATATAACAGTATATTCTGACAGTATAATAGTATATAACAGTATATTCTGACAGTATAACAGTATATAACAGTATATTCTGACAGTATAACCTGTAGGCTATAGTATATTCTGACAGTATAATAGTATATAACAGTATATTCTGACAGTATAACAGTATATTCTGACAGTATCATAGTATATAACAGTATATTCTGACAGTATAAACACGTAGGCTAATAGTATATTCTGACAGTATAACAGTATATAACAGTATATTCTGACAGTATAACAGTATATAACAGTATATTCTGACAGTATAACAGTATATACAGTATATTTGACAGTATAACATGTAGGCTAATAGTATATTCTGATAGTATAAACAGTATATAACAGTATATTCTGACAGTATAATAGTATATACCAGTATATTCTGACAGTATAACAGTATATACCAGTATATTCTGACAGGTATAACACGTAGGCTAATAGTATATTCTGACAGTATAATAGTATATAACAGTATATTCTGACAGTATAACAGTATATTCTGACAGTATAATAGTATATAACAGTATATTCTGACAGTATAACATGTAGGCTAATAGTATATTCTGACAGTATAACAGTATATAACAGCATATTCTGACAGTATAACAGTATATAACAGTATATTCTGATAGTATAATAGTATATAACAGTATATTCTGATAGTATAACAGTATATAACAGTATATTCTGACAGTATAACAGTAGATAACAGTATATTCTGACAGTATAACAGTATATTCTGACAGTATAACATGTAGGCTAATAGTATATTCTGACAGTATAACAGTATATAACAGTATATTCTGATCAGTATAATAGTATATAACAGTATATTCTGACAGTATAACAGTATAATAACAGTATATTCTGACAGTATAACAGTATATAACAGTCTATTCTGACAGTATAACATGTAGGCTAATAGGATATTCTGACAGTATACAGTAAGATAACAGTATATTCTAACAGTATAATAGTATATAACAGTATATTCTGACAGGTATAACAGTATATAACAGTATATTCTGACAGTATAACAGTATATAACAATATATTCTGACAGTATAACAGTATATTCTGACAGTATAACATGTAGGCTAATAGTATATTCTGACAGTATAACAGTATATACAGTATATTCTGACAGTATAACAGTATATAACAGTATATTCTGACAGGTATAACAGTATATACCAGTATATTCTGACAGTATAACAGTATATACCAGTATATTCTGACAGTATAACACGTAGGCCTAATAGTATATTCTGAAGTATAATAGTATATAAAACTATATTCGACAGTATAACGTATATTCTGACAGTATAATAGTATATAACAGTATATTCTGACAGTATAACACGTAGGCTAATAGTATATTCTGACAGTATAAATAGTAATATAACGTATATTCTGACAGTATAACAGTATATTCTGACAGATAATAGTATATAACAGTATATTCTGACAGTTATAATAGTATATAACAGTATATTCTGACAGTATAAACAGTATATAACAGTATATTCTGACAGTATAACAGTATATAACAATATATTCTGACAGTATAACAGTATATTCTGACAGTATAACATGTAGGCTAATAGTATATTCTGACAGTATAACAGTATATAACAGTATATTCTGACAAGTATAACAGTATATAACAGTATATTCTGACAGTATAACAGTATATACCAGTATATTCTGACAGTATAACAGTATATACCAGTATATTCTGACAGTATACACGTAGCTAATAGTTATTCTGACAGTATAGGTATATAAAACGATATTCTGACAGTATAACAGTATATTCTGACAGTATAATAGTTATAACATATATTCTGACAGTAATAACACGTAGGCTAATAGTATATTCTGACAGTATAATAGTATAGTAACGTATATTCTGACAGTAGAACAGTATATTCTGACAGTATAATAGTATATAACAGTATATTCTGACAGTATAATAGTATATAACAGTATATTCTGACAGTATAACAGTATATAACAGTATTTCTGACAGTATAACAGTATATAACAGTATATTCTGACAGTATAACATGTAGGCTAATAGTATATTCTCTGACAGTATAATAGTATATAACAGTATATTCTGACAGTAAAACAGTATATTCTGACAGTAATATATAATAACAGTATAGTCTGACCAGTAATACACTAGGCTAATAGTATATTCTGACAGTATAACAAGTAGATAACAGTATATTCTGACAGTATAACAGTATATAACAGTATATTCTGACAGTATAACAGTATATAACAGTATATTCTGACAGTATAACATGTAGGCTAATAGTATATTCTGATAGTATAACAGTATATAACAGTATATTCTGACAGTATAATAGTATATACCAGTATATTCTGACAGTATAACAGTATATACCAGTATATTCTGACAGTATAACACGTAGGCTAATAGTATATTCTGACAGTATAATAGTATATAACAGTATATTCTGACAGTATAACAGTATATTCTGACAGTATAATAGTATATAACAGTATATTCTGACAGTATAACACGTAGGCTAATAGTATATTCTGACAGTATAATAGTATATAACAGTATATTCTGACAGTATAACAGTATATTCTGACAGTATAATAGTGTATAACAGTATATTCTGACAGTATAATAGTATATAACAGTATATTCTGACAGTATAACAGTATATAACAGTATATTCTGACAGTATAATAGTATATAACAGTATATTCTGACAGTATAACAGTATATAACAGCATATTCTGACAGTATAACAGTATATAACAGTATATTCTGACAGTATAATAGTATATAACAGTATATTCTGACAGTATAATAGTATATAACAGTATATTCTGACAGTATAACATGTAGGCTAATAGTATATTCTGACAGTATAATAGTATATAACAGTATATTCTGACAGTATAACAGTATATTCTGACAGTATAATAGTATATAACAGTATATTCTGACAGTATAACACGTAGGCTAATAGTATATTCTGACAGTATAACAGTATATAACAGTATATTCTGACAGTATAACAGTATATAACAGTATATTCTGACAGTATAACAGTATATAACAGTATATTCTGACAGTATAATAGTATATAACAGTATATTCTGACAGTATAACAGTATATAACAGCATATTCTGACAGTATAACATGTAGGCTAACAGTATATTCTGACAGTATAACAGTATATAACAGTATATTCTGATAGTATAACAGTATATAACAGTATATTCTGATAGTATAACAGTATATAACAGTATATTCTGACAGTATAACAGTATATACAGTATATTCTGACAGTATAATAGTATATAACAGTATATTCTGACAGTATAACAGTATATAACAGCATATTCTGACAGTAAAACATGTAGGCTAACAGTATATTCTGACAGTATAACAGTATATAACAGTATATTCTGATAGTATAACAGTATATAACAGTATATTCTGATAGTATAACAGTATATAACAGTATATTCTGACAGTATAACAGTATATAACAGTATATTCTGACAGTATAACAGTATATTCTGACAGTATAACATGTAGGCTAATAGTATATTCTGACAGTATAACAGTATATAACAGCATATTCTGACAGTATAACAGTATATAACAGTATATTCTGACAGTATAACAGTATATAACAGTATATTCTGATAGTATAACAGTATATAACAGTATATTCTGACAGTATAACAGTATATAACAGTATATTCTGACAGTATAACAGTATATTCTGACAGTATAACATGTAGGCTAATAGTATATTCTGACAGTATAACAGTATATAACAGTATATAACAGTATATTCTGACAGTATAATAGTATATAACAGTATATTCTGACAGTATAACAGTATATAACAGTATATTCTGACAGTATAACAGTATATAACAGTATATTCTGACAGTATAACATGTAGGCTAATAGTATATTCTGACAGTATAACAGTATATAACAGTATATTCTGACAGTATAATAGTATATAACAGTATATTCTGACAGTATAACAGTATATAACAGTATATTCTGACAGTATAACAGTATATAACAGTATATTCTGACAGTATAACAGTATATTCTGACAGTATAACATGTAGGCTAATAGTATATTCTGACAGTATAACAGTATATAACAGTATATTCTGACAGTATAATAGTATATAACAGTATATTCTGACAGTATAACAGTATATACCAGTATATTCTGACAGTATAACAGTATATACCAGTATATTCTGACAGTATAACAGTATATACCAGTATATTCTGACAGTATAACACGTAGGCTAATAGTATATTCTGACAGTATAATAGTATATAAAAGTATATTCTGACAGTATAACAGTATATTCTGACAGTATAATAGTATATAAGAGTATATTCTGACAGTATAACACGTAGGCTAATAGTATATTCTGACAGTATAATAGTATATAACGTATATTCTGACAGTATAACAGTATATTCTGACAGTATAATAGTATATAACAGTATATTCTGACAGTATAATAGTATATAACAGTATATTCTGACAGTATAACAGTATATAACAGTATATTCTGACAGTATAACATGTAGGCTAATAGTATATTCTGACAGTATAACAGTATATTCTGACAGTATAATAGTATATAACAGTATATTCTGACAGTATAACACGTAGGCTAATAGTATATTCTGACAGTATAACAGTATATAACAGTATATTCTGACAGTATAACAGTATATACTGACAGTATAACAGTATATACCAGTATATTCTGACAGTATAACACTTAGGCTAATAGTATATTCTGACAGTATAATAGTATGTAACAGCATATTCTGACAGTATAACAGTATATTCTGACAGTATAACAGTATATAACAGTATATTCTGACAGTATAACAGTATATTCTGACAGTATAACATGTAGGCTAATAGTATATTCTGACAGTATAACAGTATATTCTGAATGTATAATAGTATATAACAGTATATTCTGACAGTATAACAGTATATAACAGTATATTCTGACAGTATAACAGTATATACCAGTATATTCTGACAGTATAACAGTATATACCAGTATATTCTGACAGTATAACACGTAGGCTAATAGTATATTCTGACAGTATAATAGTATATAACAGTATATTCTGACAGTATAACAGTATATTCTGACAGTATAATAGTATATAACAGTATATTCTGACAGTATAACACGTAGGCTAATAGTATATTCTGACAGTATAATAGTATATAACAGTATATTCTGACAGTATAACAGTATATTCTGACAGTATAATAGTATATAACAGTATATTCTGACAGTATAATAGTATATAACAGTATATTCTGACAGTATAACAGTATATAACAGTATATTCTGACAGTATAACATGTAGGCTAATAGTATATTCTGACAGTATAACAGTATATAACAGTATATTCTGACAGTATAACAGTATATTCTGACAGTATAACAGTATATTCTGACAGTATAACATGTAGGCTAATAGTATATTCTGACAGTATAACAGTATATAACAGTATATTCTGACAGTATAACAGTATATTCTGACAGTATAACAGTATATTCTGACAGTATAACATGTAGGCTAATAGTATATTCTGACAGTATAACAGTATATAACAGTATATTCTGACAGTATAATAGTATATAACAGTATATTCTGACAGTATAACAGTATATAACAGTATATTCTGACAGTATAACAGTATATACCAGTATATTCTGACAGTATAACACGTAGGCTAATAGTATATTCTGACAGTATAATAGTATATAAAGTATATTCTGACAGTATAACAGTATATTCTGACAGTATAATAGTATATAACAGTATATTCTGACAGTATAACACGTAGGCTAATAGTATATTCTGACAGTATAATAGTATATAACGTATATTCTGACAGTATAACAGTATATTCTGACAGTATAATAGTATATAACAGTATATTCTGACAGTATAATAGTATATAACAGTATATTCTGACAGTATAACAGTATATAACAGTATATTCTGACAGTATAACACGTAGGCTAATAGTATATTCTGACAGTATAACAGTATATAACAGTATATTCTGACAGTATAACAGTATATACTGACAGTATAACAGTATATACCAGTATATTCTGACAGTATAACACTTAGGCTAATAGTATATTCTGACAGTATAATAGTATGTAACAGCATATTCTGACAGTATAACAGTATATTCTGACAGTATAACAGTATATAACAGTATATTCTGACAGTATAACAGTATATTCTGACAGTATAACATGTAGGCTAATAGTATATTCTGACAGTATAACAGTATATTCTGAATGTATAATAGTATATAACAGTATATTCTGACAGTATAACAGTATATAACAGTATATTCTGACAGTATAACAGTATATACCAGTATATTCTGACAGTATAACAGTATATACCAGTATATTCTGACAGTATAACACGTAGGCTAATAGTATATTCTGACAGTATAATAGTATATAACAGTATATTCTGACAGTATAACAGTATATTCTGACAGTATAATAGTATATAACAGTATATTCTGACAGTATAACACGTAGGCTAATAGTATATTCTGACAGTATAATAGTATATAACAGTATATTCTGACAGTATAACAGTATATTCTGACAGTATAATAGTATATAACAGTATATTCTGACAGTATAATAGTATATAACAGTATATTCTGACAGTATAACAGTATATAACAGTATATTCTGACAGTATAACATGTAGGCTAATAGTATATTCTGACAGTATAACAGTATATAACAGTATATTCTGACAGTATAACAGTATATTCTGACAGTATAACAGTATATTCTGACAGTATAACATGTAGGCTAATAGTATATTCTGACAGTATAACAGTATATAACAGTATATTCTGACAGTATAACAGTATATTCTGACAGTATAACAGTATATTCTGACAGTATAACATGTAGGCTAATAGTATATTCTGACAGTATAACAGTATATAACAGTATATTCTGACAGTATAATAGTATATAACAGTATATTCTGACAGTATAACAGTATATAACAGTATATTCTGACAGTATAACAGTATATACCAGTATATTCTGACAGTATAACAGTATATACCAGTATATTCTGACAGTATAACACGTAGGCTAATAGTATATTCTGACAGTATAATAGTATATAACAGTATATTCTGACAGTATAACAGTATATTCTGACAGTATAATAGTATATAACAGTATATTCTGACAGTATAACACGTAGGCTAATAGTATATTCTGACAGTATAATAGTATATAACAGTATATTCTGACAGTATAACAGTATATTCTGACAGTATAATAGTGTATAACAGTATATTCTGACAGTATAATAGTATATAACAGTATATTCTGACAGTATAACAGTATATAACAGTATATTCTGACAGTATAACATGTAGGCTAATAGTATATTCTGACAGTATAACAGTATATAACAGTATATTCTGACAGTATAATTGTATATAACAGTATATTCTGACAGTATAACAGTATATAACAGTATATTCTGACAGTATAACAGTATATACCAGTATATTCTGACAGTATAACAGTATATAACAGTATATTCTGACAGTATAACACGTAGGCTAATAGTATATTCTGACAGTATAATAGTATATAAAAGTATATTCTGACAGTATAACAGTATATTCTGACAGTATAATAGTATATAACAGTATATTCTGACAGTATAACACGTAGGCTAATAGTATATTCTGACAGTATAATAGTATATAACGTATATTCTGACAGTATAACAGTATATTCTGACAGTATAATAGTATATAACAGTATATTCTGACAGTATAATAGTATATAACAGTATATTCTGACAGTATAACAGTATATAACAGTATATTCTGACAGTATAATAGTATATAACAGTATATTCTGACAGTATAACAGTATATAACAGTATATTCTGACAGTATAACATGTAGGCTAATAGTATATTCTGACAGTATAATAGTATATAACAGTATATTCTGACAGTATAACAGTATATTCTGACAGTATAATAGTATATAACAGTATATTCTGACAGTATAACACGTAGGCTAATAGTATATTCCGACAGTATAACAGTATATAACAGTATATTCTGACAGTATAACAGTATATAACAGTATATTCTGACAGTATAACAGTATATAACAGTATATTCTGATAGTATAACAGTATATAACAGTATATTCTGACAGTATAACAGTATATAACAGTATATTCTGACAGTATAACAGTATATTCTGACAGTATAACATGTAGGCTAATAGTATATTCTGACAGTATAACAGTATATAACAGTATATAACAGTATATTCTGACAGTATAATAGTATATAACAGTATATTCTGACAGTATAACAGTATATAACAGTATATTCTGACAGTATAACAGTATATAACAGTATATTCTGACAGTATAACATGTAGGCTAATAGTATATTCTGACAGTATAACAGTATATAACAGTATATTCTGACAGTATAATAGTATATAACAGTATATTCTGACAGTATAACAGTATATAACAGTATATTCTGACAGTATAACAGTATATAACAGTATATTCTGACAGTATAACAGTATATTCTGACAGTATAACATGTAGGCTAATAGTATATTCTGACAGTATAACAGTATATAACAGTATATTCTGACAGTATAATAGTATATAACAGTATATTCTGACAGTATAACAGTATATAACAGTATATTCTGACAGTATAACAGTATATACCAGTATATTCTGACAGTATAACAGTATATACCAGTATATTCTGACAGTATAACACGTAGGCTAATAGTATATTCTGACAGTATAATAGTATATAAAAGTATATTCTGACAGTATAACAGTATATTCTGACAGTATAATAGTATATAACAGTATATTCTGACAGTATAATAGTATATTACAGTATATTCTGACAGTATAACAGTATATAACAGTATATTCTGACAGTATAACATGTAGGCTAATAGTATATTCTGACAGTATAATAGTATATAACAGTATATTCTGACAGTATAACAGTATATTCTGACAGTATAATAGTATATAACAGTATATTCTGACAGTATAACACGTAGGCTAATAGTATATTCTGACAGTATAACAGTATATAACAGTATATTCTGACAGTATAACAGTATATACTGACAGCATAACAGTATATACCAGTATATTCTGACAGTATAACACTTAGGCTAATAGTATATTCTGACAGTATAATAGTATGTAACAGTATATTCTGACAGTATAACAGTATATAACAGTATATTCTGACAGTATAACAGTATATTCTGACAGTATAACATGTAGGCTAATAGTATATTCTGACAGTATAACAGTATATTCTGAATGTATAATAGTATATAACAGTATATTCTGACAGTATAACAGTATATAACAGTATATTCTGACAGTATAACAGTATATACCAGTATATTCTGACAGTATAACAGTATATACCAGTATATTCTGACAGTATAACACGTAGGCTAATAGTATATTCTGACAGTATAATAGTATATAACAGTATATTCTGACAGTATAACAGTATATTCTGACAGTATAATAGTATATAACAGTATATTCTGACAGTATAACACGTAGGCTAATAGTATATTCTGACAGTATAATAGTATATAACAGTATATTCTGACAGTATAACAGTATATTCTGACAGTATAATAGTATATAACAGTATATTCTGACAGTATAATAGTATATAACAGTATATTCTGACAGTATAACAGTATATAACAGTATATTCTGACAGTATAACATGTAGGCTAATAGTATATTCTGACAGTATAACAGTATATAACAGTATATTCTGACAGTATAACAGTATATTCTGACAGTATAACAGTATATTCTGACAGTATAACATGTAGGCTAATAGTATATTCTGACAGTATAACAGTATATAACAGTATATTCTGACAGTATAACAGTATATTCTGACAGTATAACAGTATATTCTGACAGTATAATAGTATATAACAGTATATTCTGACAGTATAACACGTAGGCTAATAGTATATTCTGACAGTATAATAGTATATAACAGTATATTCTGACAGTATAACAGTATATTCTGACAGTATAATAGTATATAACAGTATATTCTGACAGTATAATAGTATATAACAGTATATTCTGACAGTATAATAGTATATAACAGTATATTCTGACAGTATAACATGTAGGCTAATAGTATATTCTGACAGTATAACAGTATATAACAGTATATTCTGACAGTATAATAGTATATAACAGTATATTCTGACAGTATAACAGTATATAACAGTATATTCTGACAGTATAACAGTATATAACAGTATATTCTGACAGTATAACATGTAGGCTAACAGTATATTCTGACAGTATAACAGTATATAACAGTATATTCTGACAGTATAATAGTATATAACAGTATATTCTGACAGTATAACAGTATATAACAGTATATTCTGACAGTATAACAGTATATAACAATATATTCTGACAGTATAACAGTATATTCTGACAGTATAACATGTAGGCTAATAGTATATTCTGACAGTATAACAGTATATAACAGTATATTCTGACAGTATAACAGTATATAACAGTATATTCTGACAGTATAACAGTATATACCAGTATATTCTGACAGTATAACAGTATATACCAGTATATTCTGACAGTATAACACGTAGGCTAATAGTATATTCTGACAGTATAATAGTATATAAAACTATATTCTGACAGTATAACAGTATATTCTGACAGTATAATAGTATATAACAGTATATTCTGACAGTATAACACGTAGGCTAATAGTATATTCTGACAGTATAATAGTATATAACGTATATTCTGACAGTATAACAGTATATTCTGACAGTATAATAGTATATAACAGTATATTCTGACAGTATAATAGTATATAACAGTATATTCTGACAGTATAACAGTATATAACAGTATATTCTGACAGTATAACAGTATATAACAATATATTCTGACAGTATAACAGTATATTCTGACAGTATAACATGTAGGCTAATAGTATATTCTGACAGTATAACAGTATATAACAGTATATTCTGACAGTATAACAGTATATAACAGTATATTCTGACAGTATAACAGTATATACCAGTATATTCTGACAGTATAACAGTATATACCAGTATATTCTGACAGTATAACACGTAGGCTAATAGTATATTCTGACAGTATAATAGTATATAAAACTATATTCTGACAGTATAACAGTATATTCTGACAGTATAATAGTATATAACAGTATATTCTGACAGTATAACACGTAGGCTAATAGTATATTCTGACAGTATAATAGTATATAACGTATATTCTGACAGTATAACAGTATATTCTGACAGTATAATAGTATATAACAGTATATTCTGACAGTATAATAGTATATAACAGTATATTCTGACAGTATAACAGTATATAACAGTATATTCTGACAGTATAACATGTAGGCTAATAGTATATTCTGACAGTATAATAGTATATAACAGTATATTCTGACAGTATAACAGTATATTCTGACAGTATAATAGTATATAACAGTATATTCTGACAGTATAACACGTAGGCTAATAGTATATTCTGACAGTATAACAGTATATAACAGTATATTCTGACAGTATAATAGTATATAACAGTATATTCTGACAGTATAACAGTATATTCTGACAGTATAATAGTGTATAACAGTATATTCTGACAGTATAATAGTATATAACAGTATATTCTGACAGTATAACAGTATATAACAGTATATTCTGACAGTATAATAGTATATAACAGTATATTCTGACAGTATAACAGTATATAACAGTATATTCTGACAGTATAACAGTATATAACAGTATATTCTGACAGTATAATAGTATATAACAGTATATTCTGACAGTATAATAGTATATAACAGTATATTCTGACAGTATAACATGTAGGCTAATAGTATATTCTGACAGTATAATAGTATATAACAGTATATTCTGACAGTATAACAGTATATTCTGACAGTATAATAGTATATAACAGTATATTCTGACAGTATAACACGTAGGCTAATAGTATATTCTGACAGTATAACAGTATATAACAGTATATTCTGACAGTATAACAGTATATAACAGTATATTCTGACAGTATAACAGTATATAACAGTATATTCTGACAGTATAATAGTATATAACAGTATATTCTGACAGTATAACAGTATATAACAGCATATTCTGACAGTATAACATGTAGGCTAACAGTATATTCTGACAGTATAACAGTATATAACAGTATATTCTGATAGTATAACAGTATATAACAGTATATTCTGATAGTATAACAGTATATAACAGTATATTCTGACAGTATAACAGTATATAACAGTATATTCTGACAGTATAATAGTATATAACAGTATATTCTGACAGTATAACAGTATATAACAGTATATTCTGACAGTAAAACAGTAGGCTAACAGTATATTCTGACAGTATAACAGTATATAACAGTATATTCTGATAGTATAACAGTATATAACAGTATATTCTGACAGTATAACAGTATATAACAGTATATTCTGACAGTATAACAGTATATAACAGTATATTCTGACAGTATAACAGTATATTCTGACAGTATAACATGTAGGCTAATAGTATATTCTGACAGTATAACAGTATATAACAGTATATTCTGACAGTATAACAGTATATAACAGTATATTCTGACAGTATAACAGTATATAACAGTATATTCTGATAGTATAACAGTATATAACAGTATATTCTGACAGTATAACAGTATATAACAGTATATTCTGACAGTATAACAGTATATTCTGACAGTATAACATGTGGCTAATAGTATATTCTGACAGTATAACAGTATTTATAAAGTATATAACAGTTATTCTGACAGTATAATAGTATATAACAGTATATTCTGACAGTATAACAGTATATACAGTATATTCTGACAGTAGAACAGTATATAACAGTATATTCTGACAGTATAACATGTAGGCTAATAGTATATTCTGACAGAGAACAGTATATAACAGTATATTCTGACAGTATAATAGTATATAACAGTATATTCTGACAGTATAACAGTAATAAACAGTATATTCTGACAGATTATAACAGTATATAACAGTATATTCTGACAGTATAACAGTATATTCTGACAGTATATTAACATAGGCTAATAGTATATTCTGACAGTATAACAGTATATAACAGATATTCTGACAGTATAATAGTATATAACAGTATATTCTGACAGTATAACAGTATATTCTGACAGTATAATAGTATATAACAGTATATTCTGACAGTATAACAGTAGGCTAATAGTATTTCTGACAGTATATAACGTATATAACAGTATATTCTGACAGTATAACAGTATATAACAGTATATTCTGACAGTATATAACAGTATATTCTGACAGTATAATAGTTGTATAACAGTATATTCTGACAGTATAATAGTATATAACAGTATATTCTGACAGTGTATAAACAGTATTATAACAGTATATTCTGACAGTTATAATAGTATATAACAGTATATTCTGACAGTATATAACAGTATATAACAGTATATTCTGACAGTATAACAGTATATAACAGTATATTCTGACAGTATCAGTATATAACGTATATTCTGACAGTATATAGTATAATAACAGTATATTCTGACAGTATAACATGTAGGCTAATAGTATATTCTGACAGTATAACATGTATATAACAGATATTCTGGACAGTTATAACAGTATATCTGACAGTATAACAGTATATACAGTATATTCTGACAGTATAACAGTAGGCTAATAGTATATTCTGACAGTATAACAGTATATAAACAGTATATTCTGACAGTATAACAGTTATAACAGTATATTCTGACAGTTATAACAGTATAATAACATAGATTATGACAGTTATAGTATAATAGTATATAACAGTATATTCTGACAGTATAACAGTATATAACAGTATATTCTGACAGTATAAATGTAGGCAACAGTATATTCTGACAGTATAAACAGTATATAACAGTATATTCTGACAGTATAACAGTATATAACAGTATATTCTGACAGTATAACAGTATATAACAGTATATTCTGACAGTAACAGTATATAACAGTATATTCTGACAGTATAATAGTATATAACAGTATATTCTGACAATATAACAGTATATAACAGCATATTCTGACAGTAAACATGTAGGCTAACAGTATATTCTGACAGTATAACAGTATATAACAGTATATTCTGACAGTATAACAGTATATAACAGTATATTCTGACAGTATAACAGTATATATAGAAGTATATTCTGACAGTTATAACAGTATATAACAGTATATTCTGACAGTATAACAGTATATTCTGACAGTATAACAGTAGGCTAATAGTATATTCTGACAGTTATAACAGTATATAACAGCATATTCTGACAGTATAACAGTATATACAGTATATTCTGACAGTATAACAAGTATATAACAGTATATTCTGATAGTATAATATACAGTATATAACAGTATATTCTGACAGTATAACAGTATATAACAGTATATTCTGACAGTATAACAGTATATTCTGACAGTATAACAGTAGGCTAATAGTATATTCTGACAGTATAACAGTATATAACAGTATATAACAGTATATTCTGACAGTATAATAGTATATAACAGTATATTCTGACAGTATAACAGTATATAACAGTATATTCTGACAGTATAACAGTATATAACAGTATATTCTGACAGTATAACATGTAGGCTAATAGTATATTCTGACAGTATAACAGTATATAACAGTATATTCTGACAGTATAATAGTATATAACAGTATATTCTGACAGTATAACAGTATATAACAGTATATTCTGACAGTATAACAGTATATAACAGTATATTCTGACAGTATAACAGTATATTCTGACAGTATAACATGTAGGCTAATAGTATATTCTGACAGTATAACAGTATATAACAGTATATTCTGACAGTATAACAGTATATAACAGTATATTCTGACAGTATTATAATTTTATAACAGTATAAAACAGTATATTCTGACAGTATAACAGTATATACCAGTATATTCTGACAGTATAACAGTATATACCAGTATATTTGACAGTATAACAGTAGGCTAATAGTATATTCTGACAGTATAATAGTATATAAAAGTATATTCTGACAGTATAACAGTATATTCTGACAGTATAATAGTATATAACAGTATATTCTGACAGTATAACACGTAGGCTAATAGTATATTCTGACAGTATAATAGTATATAACGTATATTCTGACAGTATAACAGTATATTCTGACAGTATAATAGTATATAACAGTATATTCTGACAGTATAATAGTATATAACAGTATATTCTGACAGTATAACAGTATATAACAGTATATTCTGACAGTATAACAGTAGGCTAATAGTATATTCTGACAGTATAACAAGTATATTCTGACAGTATAATAGTATAACAGTATATTCTGACAGTATAACAGTAGGCTAATAGTATATTCTGACAGTATAACAGTATATAACAGTATATTCTGACAGTATAACAGTATTATACTGACAGATAACAGTATATACCAGTATATTCTGACAGTATAACACTTAGGCTAATAGTATATTCTGACAGTATAACAGTATTATAACAGCATATTCTGACAGTATAACAGTATATATGACAGTATTTATAATAGTATATACAGTATATTCTGACAGTATAAACAGTATATACAGTATATTCTGACAGTATAACATGTAGGCTAATAGTATATTCTGACAGTATAATAGTATATAACAGTATATTCTGACAGTATAACAGTATATTCTGACAGTATAATAGTATATAACAGTATATTCTGACAGTATAACACGTAGGCTAATAGTATATTCTGACAGTATAACAGTATATAACAGTATATTCTGACAGTATAATAGTATATAACAGTATATTCTGACAGTATAACAGTATATTCTGACAGTATAATAGTATATAACAGTATATTCTGACAGTATAATAGTATATAACAGTATATTCTGACAGTATAACAGTATATAACAGTATATTCTGACAGTATAATAGTATATAACAGTATATTCTGACAGTATAACAGTATATAACAGTATTCTGACAGTATAACAGTATATAACAGTATATTCTGACAGTATAATAGTATATAACAGTATATTCTGACAGTATAATAGTATATAACAGTATATATTCTGACAGTATAAACATGTAGGCTAATAGTATATTCTGACAGTATAATAGTATATAACAGTATATTCTGACAGTATAACAGTATATTCTGACAGTATAATAGTATATAACAGTATATTCTGACAGTATAACACGTAGGCTAATAGTATATTCTGACAGTATAACAGTATATAACAGTATATTCTGACAGTATAACAGTATATAACAGTATATTCTGACAGTATAACAGTATATAACAGTATATTCTGACAGTATATAATAGTATATAACAGTATATTCTGACAGTATAACAGTATATAACAGTATATTCTGACAGTATAACAGTAGGCTAACAGTATATTCTGACAGTATAACAGTATATAACAGTATATTCTGATAGTATAACAGTATATAACAGTATATTCTGATAGTATAACAGTATATAACAGTATTCTGACAGTATAACAGTATATAACAGTATATTCTGACAGTATAATAGTATAAACAGTATATTCTGACAGTATAACAGTATATAACAGCATATATTCTGACAGTAAAACTGTAGGCTAACAGTATATTCTGACAGTATAACAGTATATAACAGTATATTCTGATAGTATAAACAGTATATAACAGTATATTCTGATAGTATAACAGTATATAACAGTATATTCTGACAGTATAACAGTATATAACAGTATATTCTGACAGTATAACAGTATATTCTGACAGTATAACATGTAGGCTAATAGTATATTCTGACAGTATAACAGTATATAACAGCATATTCTGACAGTATAACAGTATATAACAGTATATTCTGACAGTAAACAGTATATAACAGTATTCTGATAGTATAACAGTATATAACAGTATATTCTGACAGTATAAACAGTATATAACAGTATATTCTGACAGTATAACAGTATATTCTGACAGTATAACATGTAGGCTAATAGTATATTCTGACAGTATAACAGTATATAACAGTATAACAGTATATTCTGACAGTATAATAGTATTATAACACAGTATTATTCTGACAGTATAACAGTATATAACAGTATATTCTGACAGTATAACAGTATATAACAGTATATTCTGACAGTATAACATGTAGGCTAATAGTATATTCTGACAGTAAAACAGTATAACAGTATATTCTGACAGTATAATAGTATATACAGTATATTCTGACTAGTATAACAGTATATAACAGTATATTCTGACAGTATATAACAGTATATAACAGTATATTCTGACAGTATAACAGTATATTCTGACAGTATAACATGTAGGCTAATAGTATATTCTGACAGTATAACAGTATATAACAGTATATTCTGACAGTATAATAGTATATAACAGTATATCTGACAGTATAACAGTATATAACAGTATATTCTGACAGTATAACAGTATATACCAGTATATTCTGACAGTATAACAGTATATACCAGTATATTCTGACAGTATAACACGTAGGCTAATAGTATATTCTGACAGTATAATAGTATATAAACAGTATATTCTGACAGTATAAACAGTATATTCTGACAGTATAGTATAATAGTATATAAGAGAGTATATTCTGACAGTATAACACGTAGGCTAATAGTATATTCTGACAGTATAATAGTATATAACGTATATTCTGACAGTATAACAGTATATTCTGACAGTATAATAGTATATAACAGTATATTCTGACAGTATAATAGTATATAACAGTATATTCTGACAGTATAACAGTATATAACAGTATATTCTGACAGTATAACATGTAGGCTAATAGTATATTCTGACAGTATAACAGTATATTCTGACAGTATAATAGTATATAACAGTATATTCTGACAGTATAACACGTAGGCTAATAGTATATTCTGACAGTATAACAGTATATAAACAGTATATTCTGACAGTATAACAGTATATACTGACAGTATAACAGTATATACCAGTATATTCTGACAGTATAACACTTAGGCTAATAGTATATTCTGACAGTATATAATAGTATGTAACAGCATATTCTGACAGTATAACAGTATATTCTGACAGTATAACAGTATATAACAGTATATTCTGACAGTATAACAGTATATTCTGACAGTATAACATGTGCTAATAGTATATTCTGACAGTATAACAGTATATCTGAATGTATAATAGTATATAACAGTATATTCTGACAGTATAACAGTATATAACAGTATATTCTGACAGTATAACAGTATATACCAGTATATTCTGACAGTATAACAGTATATACCAGTATATTCTGACAGTATAACACGTAGGCTAATAGTATATTCTGACAGTATAATAGTATATAACAGTATATTCTGACAGTATAACAGTATATTCTGACAGTATAATAGTATATAACAGTATATTCTGACAGTATAACACGTAGGCTAATAGTATATTCTGACAGTATAATAGTATATAACAGTATATTCTGACAGTATAACAGTATATTCTGACAGTATAATAGTATATAACAGTATATTCTGACAGTATAATAGTTATAACAGTATATTCTGACAGTATAACAGTATATAACAGTATATTCTGACAGTATAACATGTAGGCTAATAGTATATTCTGACAGTATAACAGTATATAACAGTATATTCTGACAGTATAACAGTATATTCTGACAGTATAACAGTATATTCTGACAGTATAACATGTAGGCTAATAGTATATTCTGACAGTATAACAGTATATAACAGTATATTCTGACAGTATAACAGTATATTCTGACAGTATAACAGTATATTCTGACAGTATAACATGTAGGCTAATAGTATATTCTGACAGTATAACAGTATATAACAGTATATTCTGACAGTATAATAGTATATAACAGTATATTCTGACAGTATAACAGTATAAACAGTATATTCTGACAGTATAACAGTATATACCAGTATATTCTGACAGTATAACAGTATATACCAGTATATTCTGACAGTATAACACGTAGGCTAATAGTATATTCTGACAGTATAATAGTATATAACAGTATATTCTGACAGTATAACAGTATATTCTGACAGTATAATAGTATATAACAGTATATTCTGACAGTATAACACGTAGGCTAATAGTATATTCTGACAGTATAATAGTATATAACAGTATATTCTGACAGTATAACAGTATATTCTGACAGTATATAGTGTATAACAGTATATTCTGACAGTATAATAGTATATAACAGTATATTCTGACAGTATAACAGTATATAACAGTATATTCTGACAGTATAACATGTAGGCTAATAGTATATTCTGACAGTATAACAGTATATAACAGTATATTCTGACAGTATAATAGTATATAACAGTATATTCTGACAGTATAACAGTATATAACAGTATATTCTGACAGTATAACAGTATATACAGTATATTCTGACAGTATAACAGTATATACCAGTATATTCTGACAGTATAACACGTAGGCTAATAGTATATTCTGACAGTATAATAGTATATAAAAGTATATTCTGACAGTATAACAGTATATTCTGACAGTATAATAGTATATAACAGTATATTCTGACAGTATAACACGTAGGCTAATAGTATATTCTGACAGTATAATAGTATATAACGTATATTCTGACAGTATAACAGTATATTCTGACAGTATAATAGTATATAACAGTATATTCTGACAGTATATAGTATATAACAGTATATTCTGACAGTATAACAGTATATAACAGTATATTCTGACAGTATAATAGTATATAACAGTATATTCTGACAGTATAACAGTATATAACAGTATATTCTGACAGTATAACATGTAGGCTAATAGTATATTCTGACAGTATAATAGTATATAACAGTATTCTGACAGTATAACAGTATATTCTGACAGTATAATAGTATATAACAGTATATTCTGACAGTATAACACGTAGGCTAATAGTATATTCTGACAGTATAACAGTATATAACAGTATATTCTGACAGTATAACAGTATATAACAGTATATTCTGACAGTATAACAGTATATAACAGTATATTCTGATAGTATAACAGTATATAACAGTATATTCTGACAGTATAACAGTATATAACAGTATATTCTGACAGTATAACAGTATATTCTGACAGTATAACATGTAGGCTAATAGTATATCTGACAGTATAAACAGTATATAACAGTATATAACAGTATATTCTGACAGTATAATAGTATATAACAGTATATTCTGACAGTATAACAGTATATAACAGTATATTCTGACAGTATAACAGTATATAACAGTATATTCTGACAGTATAACATGTAGGCTAATAGTATATTCTGACAGTATAACAGTATATAACAGTATATTCTGACAGTATAATAGTATATAACAGTATATTCTGACAGTATAACAGTATATAACAGTATATTCTGACAGTATAACAGTATAGAACAGTATATTCTGACAGTATAACAGTATATTCTGACAGTATAACACGTAGGCTAATAGTATATTCTGACAGTATAATAGTATATAAAAGTATATTCTGACAGTATATAACAGTATATTCTGACAGTATAATAGTATATAACAGTATATTCTGACAGTATAACACGTAGGCTAATAGTATATTCTGACAGTATAATAGTATATAACGTATATTCTGACAGTATAACAGTATATTCTGACAGTATAATAGTATATAACAGTATATTCTGACAGTATAATAGTATATAACAGTATATTCTGACAGTATAACAGTATATAACAGTATATTCTGACAGTATAATAGTATATAACAGTATATTCTGACAGTATAACAGTATATAACAGTATATTCTGACAGTATAACATGTAGGCTAATAGTATATTCTGACAGTATAATAGTATATAACAGTATATTCTGACAGTATAACAGTATATTCTGACAGTATTCTAATAGTATAATAGTATATAACAGTATATTCTGACAGTATAACACGTAGGCTAATAGTATATTCTGACAGTATAACAGTATATAACAGTATATTCTGACAGTATAACAGTATATAACAGTATATTCTGACAGTATAACAGTATATATAACAGTATATTCTGACAGTATAACAGTATATAACAGTATATTCTGACAGTATAACAGTATATAACAGTATATTCTGACAGTATAACAGTATATTCTGACAGTATAACATGTAGGCTAATAGTATATTCTGACAGTATATAACAGTATATAACAGTATATAACAGTATATTCTGACAGTATAATAGTATATAACAGTATATTCTGACAGTATAACAGTATAACAGTATATTCTGACAGTATAACAGTATATAACAGTATATTCTGACAGTATAACATGTAGGCTAATAGTATATTCTGACAGTATAACAGTATATAACAGTATATTCTGACAGTATAATAGTATATAACAGTATATTCTGACAGTATAACAGTATATAACAGTATATTCTGACAGTATAAACAGTATATAACAGTATATTCTGACAGTATAACAGTATATTCTGACAGTATAACATGTAGGCTAATAGTATATTCTGACAGTATAACAGTATATAACAGTATATTCTGACAGTATAATAGTATATAACAGTATATTCTGACAGTATAACAGTATATAACAGTATATTCTGACAGTATAACAGTATATACAGTATATTCTGACAGTATAACAGTATATAACCAGTATATTCTGACAGTATAACACGTAGGCTAATAGTATATTCTGACAGTATAATAGTATATAAAAGTATATTCTGACAGTATAACAGTATATTCTGACAGTATAATAGTATATAACAGTATATTCTGACAGTAACACGTAGGCTAATAGTATATTCTGACAGTATAATAGTATATAACGTATATTCTGACAGTATAACAGTATATTCTGACAGTATAATAGTATATAACAGTATATTCTGACAGTATAATAGTATATAACAGTATATTCTGACAGTATAACAGTATATAACAGTATATTCTGACAGTATAACAGTAGGCTAATAGTATATTCTGACAGTATAATAGTATATAACAGTATATTCTGACAGTATAACAGTATATTCTGACAGTATAATAGTATTAACAGTATATTCTGACAGTATAACACGTAGGCTAATAGTATATTCTGACAGTATAACAGTATATAACAGTATATTCTGACAGTATAACAGTATATACTGACAGTATAACAGTATATAACCAGTATATTCTGACAGTATAACATAGGCTAATAGTATATTCTGACAGTATAATAGTATATAACAGTATATTCTGACAGTATAACAGTATATAACAGTATATTCTGACAGTATAACAGTATATTTGACAGTACAGTATAAATGTAGGCTAATAGTATATTCTGACAGTATAACAGTATATTCTGAATGTATAATAGTATATAACAGTATATTCTGACAGTATAACAGTATATAACAGTATATTCTGACAGAGTATAACAGTATATACCAGTATATTCTGACAGTATAACAGTATATACCAGTATATTCTGACAGTATAACACGTAGGCTAATAGTATATTCTGACAGTATAATAGTATATAACAGTATATTCTGACAGTATAACAGTATATTCTGACAGTATAATAGTATATAACAGTATATTCTGACAGTATAACACGTAGGCTAATAGTATATTCTGACAGTATAATAGTATATAACAGTATATTCTGACAGTATAACAGTATATTCTGACAGTGATAGTATAATAGTATATAACAGTATATTCTGACAGTATAATAGTATATAACAGTATATTCTGACAGTATAATAGTATATAACAGTATATTCTGACAGTATAACATGTAGGCTAATAGTATATTCTGACAGTATAACAGTATTAACAGTATATTCTGACAGTATAATAGTATATAACAGTATATTCTGACAGTATAACAGTATATAACAGTATATTCTGACAGTATAACAGTATATACCAGTATATTCTGACAGTATAACAGTATATACCAGTATATTCTGACAGTATAACACGTAGGCTAATAGTATATTCTGACAGTATAATAGTATATAACAGTATATTCTGACAGTATAACAGTATATTCTGACAGTATAATAGTATATAACAGTATATTCTGACAGTATAACACGTAGGCTAATAGTATATTCTGACAGTATAATAGTATATAACAGTATATTCTGACAGTATAACAGTATATTCTGACAGTATAATAGTGGATATAACAGTATATTCTGACAGTATAATAGTATATAACAGTATATTCTGACAGTATAACAGTATATAACAGTATATTCTGACAGTATAACATGTAGGCTAATAGTATATTCTGACAGTATAACAGTATATAACAGTATATCTGACAGTATAATAGTATATAACAGTATATTCTGACAGTATAACAGTATATAACAGTATATTCTGACAGTATAACAGTATATACCAGTATATTCTGACAGTATAACAGTATATACCAGTATATTCTGACAGTATAACACGTAGGCTAATAGTATATTCTGACAGTATAATAGTATATAACAGTATATTCTGACAGTATAACAGTATATCTGACAGTATATAATAGTATATAAATAAAAGTATTCTGACAGTATAACAGTATATTCTGACAGTATAATAGTATAACAGTATATTCTGACAGTATAACACGTAGGCTAATAGTATATTCTGACAGTATAATAGTATATAACAGTATATTCTGACAGTATAAACAGTATATTCTGACAGTATAATAGTATATAACAGTATATTCTGACAGTATAACACGTAGGCTAATAGTATATTCTGACAGTATAATAGTATATAACAGTATATTCTGACAGTATAACAGTATATTCTGACAGTATAATAGTGTATAACAGTATATTCTGACAGTATAATAGTATATATAACAGTATATTCTGACAGTATATAACAGTATATACAGTATATTCTGACAGTATAACATGTAGGCTAATAGTATATTCTGACAGTATAACAGTATATAACAGTATATTCTGACAGTATAATAGTATATAACAGTATATTCTGACAGTATAACAGTATATACCAGTATATTCTGACAGTATAACAGTATATACAGTATATTCTGACAGTATACACGTAGGCTAATAGTATATTCTGACAGTATAATAGTATATAACAGTATATTCTGACAGTATAACAGTATATTCTGACAGTATAATAGTATATAACAGTATATTCTGACAGTATAACAGTATATAATAGTATATTCTGACAGTATAAAGTATATAAGTATATTCTGACAGTATAACAGTATATTCTGACAGTATAATAGTATATAACAGTATATTCTGACAGTATAATAGTATATAACAGTATATTCTGACAGTATAACAGTATATAACAGTATATTCTGACAGTATAATAGTATATAACAGTATATTCTGACAGTATAACAGTATATAACAGTATATTCTGACAGTATAACATGTAGGCTATAGTATATTCTGACAGTATAATAGTATATAACAGTATATTCTGACAGTATAACAGTATATTCTGACAGTATAATAGTATATAACAGTATATTCTGACAGTATAACACGTAGGCTAATAGTATATTCCTGACAGTATAACAGTATATAACAGTATATTCTGACAGTATAACAGTATATAACAGTATATCTGACAGTATAACAGTATATAACAGTATATTCTGATAGTATACAGTATATAACAGTATATTCTGACAGTATAACAGTATATAACAGTATATTCTGACAGTATAACAGTATATTCTGACAGTATAACATGTAGGCTAATAGTATATTCTGACAGTATTGTGTTTAACAGTATATAACAGTATATAACAGTATATTCTGACAGTATAATAGTATATAACAGTATATTCTGACAGTATAACAGTATAACAGTATATTCTGACAGTATATAAACAGTATATAACAGTATATTCTGACAGTATAACATGTAGGCTAATAGTATATTCTGACAGTATAACAGTATAAACAGTATATTCTGACAGTATAATAGTATATAACAGTATATTTGACAGTATAACAGTATATAACAGTATATTCTGACAGTATATAACAGTATATAACAGTATATTCTGACAGTATAACAGTATATTCTGACAGTATAACATGTAGGCTAACAATAGTATATTCTGACAGTATAACAGTATATATAACAGTATATTCTGACAGTATAATAGTATATAACAGTATATTCTGACAGTATAACAGTATATAACAGTATATTCTGACAGTATAACAGTATATACCAGTATATTCTGACAGTAACAGTATATACCAGTATATTCTGACAGTATAACACGTAGGCTAATAGTATATTCTGACAGTATAATAGTATATAAAAGTATATTCTGACAGTATAACAGTATATTCTGACAGTATAATAGTATATAAGAGTATATTCTGACAGTATAACACGTAGGCTAATAGTATATTCTGACAGTATAATAGTATATAAAAGTATATTCTGACAGTATAACAGTATATTCTGACAGTATAATAGTATATAACAGTATATTCTGACAGTATAATAGTATATAACAGTATATTCTGTACAGTATAACAGTATATAACAGTATATTCTGACAGTATAACATGTAGGCTAATAGTATATTCTGACAGTAGTATAATAGTATATAACAGTATATTCTGACAGTATAACAGTATATTCTGACAGTATAATAGTATATAACAGTATATTCTGACAGTATAACACGTAGGCTAATAGTATATTCTGACAGTTATAACAGTATATAACAGTATATTCTGACAGTATAACAGTATATACTGACAGTATAACAGTATATACCAGTATATTCTGACAGTATAACATTAGGCATAGTATATTCTGACAGTATAATAGTATGTAACAGCATTCTGACAGTATAACAGTATATTCTGACAGTATAACAGTATATAACAGTATATTCTGACAGTATAACAGTATATTCTGACAGTATATTTTATAACATGGGCTAATAGTATATTCTGACAGTATAACAGTATATCTGAATGTATAATAGTATATAACAGTATATTCTGACAGTATATAACAGTATAAACAGTATATTCTGACAGTATAACAGTATATACCAGTATATTCTGACAGTATAACAGTATATAACAGTATATTCTGACAGTATAACACGTAGGCTAATAGTATATTCTGACAGTATAATAGTATATAACAGTATATTCTGACAGTATAACAGTATATTCTGACAGTATAATGTATATAACAGTATATTCTGACAGTATAACAC
The DNA here is from genome assembly GCF_002021735.2 of Oncorhynchus kisutch. Lineage (NCBI taxonomy): Eukaryota > Metazoa > Chordata > Actinopteri > Salmoniformes > Salmonidae > Oncorhynchus > Oncorhynchus kisutch. The sequence continues at coordinate 77,686,394 of NC_034184.2, forward strand.
GTAGGCTAATAGTATATTCTGACAGTATAATAGTATATAACAGTATATTTGACAGTATAACAGTATATTCTGACAGTATAATAGTATATAACAGTATATTCTGACAGTATACAGTATATAACAGTATATTCTGACAGTATAACAGTATATAACAGTATATTCTGACAGTATAACATGTAGGCTAATAGTATATTCTGACAGTTATAACAGTATATAACAGTATATTTGACAGTATACAGTATATTCTGACAGTATAACAGTATATTCTGACAGTATAACATGTAGGCTAATAGTATATTCTGACAGTATAACAGTATATAACAGTATATTCTGACGTATAACAGTATATAACAGTATATTCTGACAGTATAACAGTATATAACAGTATATTCTGACAGTATAACAGTAGGCTAATAGTATATTCTGACAGTATAATAGTATATTCTGAATGTATACAGTATAAACAGTATATTCTGACAGTATAACAGTATTAACAGTATATTCTGACAGTTTATAACAGTATATCTGACAGTATAACAGTATATTCTACAGTAAAAGTATATTCTGACAGTATAAACTGTAGGCTAATAGTATATTCTGACAGTATAACAGTATATAACAGTATATTCTGACAGTATAACAGTATAACCAGTATATTCTGACAGTATAACAGTATATAACAGTATATTCTGACAGTATAACAGTAGGCTAATAGTATATTCTGACAGTATAACAGTATATTCTGAAGTTATATAGTATATAACAGTATATTCTGACAGTTATTTATAACAGTATATAACAGTATATTCTGACAGTTATAACAGTATATACCAGTATATTCTGACAGTATAACAGTATATACCAGTATATTCTGACAGTATAACACGTAGGCTAATAGTATATTCTGACAGTATAATAGTATATAACAGTATATTCTGACAGTATAACAGTATACTGACAGTATAATAGTATATAACAGTATATTCTGACAGTATAACACGTAGGCTAATAGTATATTCTGACAGTATAATAGTATATAACAGTATATTCTGACAGTATAACAGTATATTCTGACAGTATAATAGTATATAACAGTATATTCTGACAGTATAATAGTATATAACAGTATATTCTGACAGTATAACAGTATATAACAGTATATTCTGACAGTATAACATGTAGGCTATAGTATATTCTGACAGTATAACAGTATATAACAGTATATTCTGACAGTATAACAGTATATTCTGACAGTATAACAGTATATTCTGACAGTAACATGTAGGCTAATAGTATATTCTGACAGTATAACAGTATATAACAGTATATTCTGACAGTATAACAGTATATTCTGACAGTATAAACAGTATATTCTGACAGTATAACATGTAGGCTAATAGTATATTCTGACAGTATAACAGTATATAACAGTATATTCTGACAGTATAACAGTATATTCTGACAGTATAAACAGTATATTCTGACAGTATAACATGTGGCTAATAGTATATTCTGACAGTATAACAGTATATAACAGTATATTCTGACAGTATAACAGTATATAACAGTATATTCTGACAGTATAACAGTATATAACAGTATATTCTGACAGTAAACAGTATAACAGTATATTCTGACAGTATAACAGTATATACAGTATATTCTGACAGTATAACATGTAGGCTAATAGTATATTCTGACAGTATAATAGTATATAACAGTATATTCTGACAGTTATAACAGTATATTCTGACAGTATAATAGTATATAACAGTATATTCTGACAGTATAACACGTAGGCTAATAGTATATTCTGACAGTATAACAGTATATAACAGTATATTCTGACAGTATAACAGTATATTATGACAGTATAATAGTGTATAACAGTATAACAGTATATTCTGACAGTATTTTAGAATAGTATATAACAGTATATTCTGACAGTATAACAGTATATAACAGTATATTCTGACAGTATAAACATGTAGGCTAATAGTATATTCTGACAGTATAACAGTATATAACAGTATATTCTGACAGTTAGTATAATAGTATATAACAGTATATTCTGACAGTATAACAGTATATAACAGTATATTCTGACAGTATAACAGTATATAACAGTATATTCTGACAGTATAACAGTATATAACAGTATATTCTGACAGTATAACACGTATATAATAGTATATTCTGACAGTATAATAGTATATAAAGTTATTATTCTGACAGTTATAACAGTATATTCTGACAGTATAACAGTATATAACAGTATATTCTGACAGTATAACAGTAGGCTAATAGTATATTCTGACAGTATAATAGTATATTCTGAATGAAATAGTATATAACAGTATATTCTGACAGTATAACAGTATAACAGTATATTCTGACAGTATAACAGTATATTCTGACAGTATAACAGTATATTCTGACAGTATAACAGTATATTCTGACAGTATAACATGTAGGCTAATAGTTATTCTGACAGTATATTTACTTTATAACAGTATATAACAGTATATTCTGACAGTTATAACAGTATATAACAGTATATTCTGACAGTATAACAGTATATACCAGTATATTCTGACAGTATAACAATAGGCTAACAGTATATTCTGACAGTATAATAGTATATTCTGACAGTATAATAGTATATAACAGTATATTCTGACAGTATAACAGTATATAACAGTATATTCTGACAGTATAACAGTATATTCTGACGTTATAACAGTATATTCTGACAGTATAACAGTATATTCTGACAGTATAACAGTAGGCTAATAGTATATTCTGACAGTATAACAGTATATAACAGTATATTCTGACAGTATAACAGTATATACCAGTATATCTGACAGTATAACAGTATATACCAGTATATTCTGACAGTAAAACATGTAGGCTAATAGTATATTCTGACAGTATAACAGTATATTCTGACAGTATAATAGTATATAACAGTATATTCTGACAGTATATAACAGTATATAACAGTATATTCTGACAGTTATAACAGTATATCCAGTATATTCTGACAGTATAACAGTATATACCAGTATATTCTGACAGTATAACACGTAGGCTAAAGTATATATTCTGACAGTATAATAGTATATAACAGTATATTCTGACAGTATAACAGTATATTCTGACAGTATAATAGTATATAACAGTATATTCTGACAGTATAACACGTAGGCTAATAGTATATTCTGACAGTATAATAGTATATAACAGTATATTCTGACAGTAAACAGTATATTCTGACAGTATAATAGTATAAACAGTATATTCTGACAGTATAATAGTATATAACAGTATATTCTGACAGTATAACAGTATATAACAGTATATTCTGACAGTATACATGTAGGCTAATAGTATATTCTGACAGTTATAACAGTATATAACAGTATATTCTGACAGTATAACAGTATATCTGACAGTTTATTTATAACAGTATATTCTGACAGTATAACAGTAGGCTAACAGTATATTCTGACAGTATAACAGTATATACAGTATATTCTGACAGTTATAACAGTATATGACAGGTAACAGTATATTCTGACAGTATAACATGTAGGCTAATAGTATATTCTGACAGTATAACAGTATATAACAGTATATTCTGACAGTATTATAACAGTATATTCGACAGTTTATAACAGTATATTCTGACAGTATAACATGTAGGCTAATAGTATATTCTGACAGTATAACAGTATATACAGTATATTCTGACAGTATAATAGTATATAACAGTATATTCTGACAGTATAACAGTAATAACAGTATATTCTGACAGTATAACAGTATATACCAGTATATTCTGACAGTATAACAGTATATAACAGTATATTCTGACAGTATAACACGTAGGCTAATAGTATATTCTGACAGTATAATAGTATATAACAGTATATTCTGACAGTATACAGTATATTCTGACAGTATAACAGTAGGTATACAGTATATCTGACAGTTATAACAGTATATAACAGTAATTCTGACAGGATTAACAGTATATTCTGACAGTTAAACAGTATATTCTGACAGTATAACATGTAGGCTAATAGTATATTCTGACAGTATAAACAGTATATAACAGTATATTATGACAGTATAACAGTATATTCTGACAGTGTAACAGTATATTCTGACAGTATAACATGTAGGCTAATAGTATATTCTGACAGTATAACAGTATATAACAGTATATTCTGACAGTATATAATAGTTATATAACAGTATATTCTGACAGTATAACAGTATATAACAGTATATTCTGACAGTTATACAGTATATAACAGTATATTCTGACAGTTATAACAGTATATAACAGTATATTCTGACAGTATAACACGTAGGCTAATAGTATATTCTGACAGTATAATAGTATATAACAGTATATTCTGACAGTATAACAGTATATTCTGACAGTATAATAGTATATAACAGTATATTCTGACAGTATAAACACGTAGGCTAATAGTATATTCTGACAGTATAATAGTATATAACAGTATATTCTGACAGTATAACAGTATATTCTGACAGTATAATAGTGTATAACAGTATATTCGACAGTATAATAGTATATAACAGTATATTCTGACAGTATAACAGTTATAACAGTTATTCTGACAGTATATAACATGTAGGCTAATGTATATTCTGACAGTATAACAGTATATAACAGTATATTCTGACAGTAGAATAGTATATAACAGTTATATTCTGACAGTTATAACAGTATATAACAGTATATTCTGACAGTATACAGTAGGCTAATAATAGTATATTCTGACGTATAATAGTATTATAAAAGTATATTCTGACAGTAAACAGTATATTTGACAGTATAATAGTATATAACAGTATATTCTGACAGTATAACAGTAGGATAATAGTATATTCTGACAGTATAATAGTATATAACAGTATATTCTGACAGTATAACAGTATTATTCTGACAGGTTTAATAGTATATAACAAATATTCTGACAGATAAGAGTATATAACAGTATTATTCTGACAGTTTTATAACAGTATATAACAGTATATTCTGACAGTATAATAGTATATAACAGTATTTCTGACAGTATAACAGTAATAACAGTATATTCTGCCAGTATATAACATGTAGGCTAATAGTATATTCTGACAGTATAATAGTATATAACAGTATTCTGACAGTATTATAACAGTATATTCTGACAGTTATAATAGTATATAACAGTATATTCTGACAGTATAACACGTAGGCTAATAGTATATTCGACAGTATAAAGTAGTATAACAGTATATTCTGACAGTATAACAGTATATAACAGTAGATTCGACAGTTATAACAGTATATAACAGTATATTCTGACAGTATAACAGTATATACCAGTATATTCTGACAGTATAACAGTATATACCAGTATATTCTGACAGTATAACACGTAGGCTAATAGTATATTCTGACAGTATAATAGTATATAACAGTATATTCTGACAGTATAACAGTATATTCTGACAGTATAATAGTATATAACAGTATATTCTGACAGTATAACACGTAGGCTAATAGTATATTCTGACAGTATAATAGTATATAACAGTATATTCTGACAGTATAACAGTATATTCTGACAGTATAATAGTGTATAACAGTATATTCTGACAGTATAATAGTATATAACAGTATATTCTGACAGTATAACAGTATATAACAGTATATTCTGACAGTATAACATGTAGGCTAATAGTATATTCTGACAGTATAACAGTATATAACAGTATATTCTGACAGTATAATAGTATATAACAGTATATTCTGACAGTATAACAGTATATAACAGTATATTCTGACAGTATAACAGTATATAACAGTATATTCTGACAGTATAACAGTATATACCAGTATATTCTGACAGTATAACACGTAGGCTAATAGTATATTCTGACAGTATAATAGTATATAAAAGTATATTCTGACAGTATAACAGTATATTCTGACAGTATAATAGTATATAACAGTATATTCTGACAGTATAACACGTAGGCTAATAGTATATTCTGACAGTATAATAGTATATTCTGAATGTATAATAGTATATAACAGTATATTCTGACAGTATAACAGTATATAACAGTATATTCTGACAGTATAACAGTATATTCTGACAGTATAACAGTATATTCTGACAGTATAACAGTATATTCTGACAGTATAACATGTAGGCTAATAGTATATTCTGACAGTATAACAGTATATAACAGTATATTCTGACAGTATAACAGTATATACCAGTATATTCTGACAGTATAACAGTATATACCAGTATATTCTGACAGTATAACACGTAGGCTAATAGTATATTCTGACAGTATAATAGTATATTCTGAATGTATAATAGTATATAACAGTATATTCTGACAGTATAACAGTATATAACAGTATATTCTGACAGTATAACAGTATATTCTGACAGTATAACAGTATATTCTGACAGTATAACAGTATATTCTGACAGTATAACATGTAGGCTAATAGTATATTCTGACAGTATAACAGTATATAACAGTATATTCTGACAGTATAACAGTATATAACAGTATATTCTGACAGTATAACAGTATATAACAGTATATTCTGACAGTATAACATGTAGGCTAATAGTATATTCTGACAGTATAACAGTATATTCTGAATGTATAATAGTATATAACAGTATATTCTGACAGTATAACAGTATATAACAGTATATTCTGACAGTATAACAGTATATACAGTATATTCTGACAGATATAACAGTATATACCAGTATATTCTGACAGTATAACACGTAGGCTAAAAGTATATTCTGACAGTATAATAGTATATAACAGTATATTCTGACAGTATAACAGTATATTCTGACAGGTATAATAGTATATAACAGTATATTCTGACAGTATAACACGTAGGCTAATAGTATATTCTGACAGTATAATAGTATATAACAGTATATTCTGACAGTATAACAGTATATTCTGACAGTATAATAGTATATAACAGTATATTCTGACAGTATAATAGTAGTATAACAGTATATTCTGACAGTTATAACAGTATATAACAGTATATTCTGACAGTATAACATGTAGGCTAATAGTATATTCTGACAGTTATAACAGTATATAACAGTATATTCTGACAGTATAACAGTATATTCTGACAGTATAACAGTATATTCTGACAGTATAACATGTAGGCTAATAGTATATTCTGACAGTATAACAGTATATAACAGTATATTCTGACAGTATAACAGTATATTCTGACAGTATAACAGTATATTCTGACAGTATAACATGTAGGCTAATAGTATATTCTGACAGTTATAACAGTATATAAACAGTATATTCTGACAGTATAACAGTATATTCTGACAGTATAACAGTATATTCTGACAGTATAACATGTAGGCTAATAGTATATTATGACAGTTATAACAGTACTATAACAGTATATTCTGACAGTATAATAGTATTATAACAGTATTTCTGACAGTATAACAGTATATAACAGTATATTCTGACAGTATAACAGTATATACCAGTATATTCTGACAGTATAACAGTATATACCAGTATATTCTGACAGTATAACACGTAGGCTAATAGTATATTCTGACAGTATAATAGTATATAACAGTATATTCTGACAGTATAACAGTATATTCTGACAGTATAACATGTAGGCTAATAGTATATTCTGACAGTATAACAGTATATAACAGTATATTCTGACAGTATAACAGTATATTCTGACAGTATAACAGTATATTCTGACAGTATAACATGTAGGCTAATAGTATATTCTGACAGTATAACAGTATATAACAGTATATTCTGACAGTATAACAGTATATTCTGACAGTATAACAGTATATTCTGACAGTATAACATGTAGGCTAATAGTATATTCTGACAGTATAACAGTATATAACAGTATATTCTGACAGTATAATAGTATATAACAGTATATTCTGACAGTATAACAGTATATAACAGTATATTCTGACAGTATAACAGTATATACCAGTATATTCTGACAGTATAACAGTATATACCAGTATATTCTGACAGTATAACACGTAGGCTAATAGTATATTCTGACAGTATAATAGTATATAACAGTATATTCTGACAGTATAACAGTATATTCTGACAGTATAATAGTATATAACAGTATATTCTGACAGTATAACACGTAGGCTAATAGTATATTCTGACAGTATAATAGTATATAACAGTATATTCTGACAGTATAACAGTATATTCTGACAGTATAATAGTGTATAACAGTATATTCTGACAGTATAATAGTATATAACAGTATATTCTGACAGTATAACAGTATATAACAGTATATTCTGACAGTATAACATGTAGGCTAATAGTATATTCTGACAGTATAACAGTATATAACAGTATATTCTGACAGTATAATAGTATATAACAGTATATTCTGACAGTATAACAGTATATAACAGTATATTCTGACAGTATAACACGTAGGCTAATAGTATATTCTGACAGTATAATAGTATATAAAAGTATATTCTGACAGTATAACAGTATATTCTGACAGTATAATAGTATATAACAGTATATTCTGACAGTATAACACGTAGGCTAATAGTATATTCTGACAGTATAATAGTATATAACGTATATTCTGACAGTATAACAGTATATTCTGACAGTATAATAGTATATAACAATATATTCTACAGTATAATAGTATATAACAGTATATTCTGACAGTATATAACAGTATATAACAGTATATCTGACAGTATAATAGTATATAACAGTATATTCTGACAGTATAACAGTATATAACAGTATATTCTGACAGTATAACATGTAGGCTAATAGTATATTCTGACAGTATAATAGTATATAACAGTATTATTCTGACAGTATAACAGTATATTCTGACAGTATAATGTATATAACAGTATATTCTGACAGTATAACACGTAGGCTAATAGTATATTCCGACAGTATAACAGTATATAACAGTATATTCTGACAGTTATAACACAGTATATAACAGTATATTCTGACAGGTCTATAACAGGATATAACATAGATCTGACAGTATAAATAGTATATAACAGTATTATTCCTGATAGTATAACAGTATATAACGAGTATATTCCTGACAGTATATAACAGTATATAACAGGGCATATTCTGACAGTTTTATAACAGTATGTAACAGTATATTCTGAAAGTATATAGTATTATCAACAGTATATTCTGATAGTGATATAACAGTAATATACAGTATATTCTGACAGTATAACAGTATATAACAGTATATCTGACAGTATAAAACAGTATATTCTGACAGTATAAACATGTAGGCTAATAGTATATTCTGACAGTCTATAATCAGTACTATAACAGCATATTCGGACAGTTTATAACAGTATATAACAGTATATTCTGATAGTATATAGTATATAACAGTAATATATCTGATAGTATACAGGTATAATAAACCAGTATATTCTGACAGTATAACAGTATATAACAGTAGATTCTGACAGTATAAACAGTATATTCTGACAGTATAACATGTAGGCTAATAGTATATTCTGACAGTATAACAGTATATAACAGTATATTCTGACAGTATAATAGTATTATAACAGTATATTCTGACAGTATAACAGTATATAACAGCATATTCTGACAGTAATACAGTATATACAGTATATTCTGAAAGTATAATAGTATATAAACAGTATATTCTGATAGTATAACAGTATATAACAGTATATTCTGACAGTATAACAGTATATAACAGTATATTCTGGACAGTATATAACAGTATATTCTGACAGTATAACATGTAGGCTAATAGTATATTCTGACAGTATAACAGTATATAGCAGCATATTCTGACAGTATAACAGTATATAACAGTATATTCTGATAGTATAATAGTATATAACAGTATATTCTGATAGTATAACAGTATATAACAGTATATTCTGACAGTATATTATAACAGTATATAACGGTATATTCTGACAGTATAACAGTATATTCTGACAGTATAACATGTAGGCTAATAGTATATTCTGACAGTATAACAGTATATAACAGTATATTCTGACAGTATAATAGTATATAACAGTATATTCTGACAGTATAACAGTATATAACAGTATATTCTGACAGTATAACAGTATATAACAGTATATTCTGACAGTATAACATGTGGCTAATAGTATATTCTGACAGTATAACAGTATATTCTGCCAGTATAATAGTATATAACAGTATATTCTGACAGTATAACAGTATATAACAGTATATTTCTGACAGTATAACAGTATATAACAATATATTCTGACAGTATAACAGTATATTCTGACAGTATAACATGTAGGCTAATAGTATATTCTGACAGTATAACAGTATATAACAGTATATTCTGACAGTATAACAGTATATAACAGTATATTCTGACAGTATAACAGTATATACCAGTATATTCTGACAGTATTACAGTATATACCAGTATATTTCTGACAGTATAACACGTAGGCTAATAGTATATCTGACAGTATAATAGTATATAAAACTATATTCTGACAGTATAACAGTATATTCTGACAGTATAATAGTATATAACAGTATATTCTGACAGTATAACACGTAGGCTAATAGTATATTCTGACAGTATAATAGTATATAACCGTATATTCTGACAGTTATAACAGTATATTCTGACAGTATAATAGTATATAACAGTATATTCTGACAGATAATAGTATATAACTTATATTCTGACAGGTATAACAGTATATAAACAGTATATTCTGACAGGTCATAACATGTAGGCTAATAGTATATTCTGACAGTATAAATAGTATATAACAGTATATTCTGACAGTATAACAGTATATTCTGACAGTATAATAGTATATAACAGTATATTCTGACAGTATAACACGTAGGCTAATAGTATATTCTGACAGTATAACAGTATATAACAGTATATTCTGACAGTTATAACAGTATATAACAGTATATTCTGACAGTTATAACAGTATATAACAGTATATTCTGACAGTATAACATGTAGGCTAATAGTATATTCTGATAGTATAACAGTATATAACAGTATATTCTGACAGTATAATAGTATATAACAGTATATTCTGACAGTATAACAGTATATAACAGTATATTCTGACAGTTATAACAGTATAATAACAGTATATTCTGACAGTATAATAGTATATAACAGTATATTCTGACAGTATAACAGTATATAACAGTATATTCTGACAGTATAACAGTATATACCAGTATATTCTGACAGTATAACAGTAATATACCAGTATATTCTGACAGTATAACACGTAGGCTAATAGTATATTCTGACAGTATAATAGTATATAACAGCTATATTCTGACAGTATAACAGTATATTCTGACAGTATAATAGTATATAACAGTATATTCTGACAGTATAACACGTAGGCTAATAGTATATTCTGACAGTATAATAGTATTATAAACAGTATATTCTGACAGTATAACAGTATATTCTGACAGTATAATAGTATATAACAGTATATTCTGACAGTATAATAGTATATAACAGTATATTCTGACAGTATAACAGTATATAACAGTATATTCTGACAGTATAACATGTAGGCTAATAGTATATTCTGACAGTATAACAGTAATATAACAGTGTGTTCTGACAGTATAATAGTATATAACAGTATATTCTGACAGTATAACAGTATATAACAGTATATTCTGACAGTATAACAGTATATAACAGTATATTCTGACAGTATATAACAGTATATACCAGTAATTCTGACAGTATAACATGTAGGCTAACAGTATATTCTGACAGTATAACAGTATATAACAGTATATTCTGACAGTATAACAGTATATAACAGTATATTCTGACAGTATTAACAGTATATAACAGTATATTCTGACAGTATAAACATGTAGGCTAACAGTATATTCTGACAGTATAACATGTAGGCCTAACAGTATATTCTGACAGCATAATAGTATATATGTAAGCGTTTTCCTTGTGTGAAGGAGAGCGGACCAAATGCAGCGTGGTGTTATTCATGTTCTTTAATAAAGGAACTAGACATGAAATAACTAACAAAACAATAATGTGCGAAAACCTAAACAGTCCTATCTGGTGCAAACACAGAGCAGGAACAATCACCCACAAACACACAGTGAAACCCAGGCAACCCTGGTGCCTCTGGGCTGAGGGGCTCTGGCGCCTCTGGGCTGAGGGGAGGCTCAGGCGGCGCTGGGCAGACGGGAGGCTCAGGCGGCGCTGGGCAGACGGAGGCTCCGGCGGCGCTGGGCAGACGGGAGGCTCAGGCAGCGCTGGGCAGACGGGAGGCTCAGGCGGCGCTGGGCAGACGGGAGGCTCAGGCGGTGCTGGGCAGACGGGAAGCTCCGGCAACGCTGGAGAGGAAGGCTCTGGCAGCGCTGGACTGAGTAGCCCTGGCGCCTCTGGAATGAAGGGCTCTAGCGCCTCTGGAATGAGGGCGGGAGCTCTGGTAGCGCCGAACAGGCAGGAGACTCAGCTGCGCTGGAGAGGAGGAAGGCTCCGGCAGCGCTGGACAGGCGGGAGCCCCTGTAAGGATGAGCCGGAGAGACAGACCTGTTGCGGGGGGCTGCCACCGGAGGGCTGGTGCGTGGAAGGTGGTGACGGATAGACCGGACCGTGCAGGCGCACTGGAGCTCTTGAGCACCGAGCCTGCCCAACCTTACCCGGTTGAATGGTCCCGGTCGCCCTGCCAGTGCGGCGAGGTGGAATAGCCCGCACTGGGCTATGCAGGCGAACCGGGGACACCGTGCGCAAGGCTGGTGCCATGTAAGCCGGCCCAAGGAGACGCACTGGAGACCAGCTGCGTAGAGCCGGCTTCATGGCACTTGGCTCAGCACCGGGCTATGCAACCCGCACCGGGGACACCGCGCGCTTCACAGCATAACACGGTGCCTGTCCGGTCTCTCTAGCACCCCGGTAAGCACAGGAAGTTGACGCAGGTCTCCTACCTGGCTTCGCCACACTTCCTGTGTGCCCCCCCAAGACATTTTTGGGGCTGACTCTCGGGCTTCCATCCACGTCGCCGTGCTGCCTCCTCATACCAGCGCCTCACCGCTTTCCCCGCCTCCAGTTCTTCTTTGGGGCGGCGATATTCTCCAGGCTGAGCCCAGGGTCCTTCTCCGTCCAATTCATCCTCCCATGTCCATTCCTCTCGCTGCTCCTGCTGCCGTTTCTCCTGCTGCACCTTGGGTCTGCACCTGGCTTTGCCCAGGGTCCTCTCCCGTCAAGGATTTCTTCCCAAGTCCAGAAGTCCTTATTACGCTGCTCCTGCTGCTGCCCGTTACCACGCCGCTTGGTCCTGTTGTGGTGGGTGATTCTGTAAGGGTTTTCCTGTGGTGAAGGAGAAGCGGACCAAAATGCAGCGTGGTGGTTATTCATGTTCTTTAATAAAGGAACTAGACATGAAATAACTAACAAAACAATAAATGTGCGAAAACCTAAACAGTCCTATCTGGTGCAAACACAGAGACAGGAACAATCACCCACAAACACACAGTGAAACCCAGGCTACCTAAGTATGATTCTCAATCAGAGACAACTAATGACACCTGCCTCTGATTGAGAACCATACTAGGCCGAAACATAGAAATACCCAAAACCTAGAAAAACAAAGATAGACTGCCCATCCAACTCACGCCCTGACCATACTAAATAAATACAAAACAAAGGAAATAAAGGTCAGAACGTGACAATATAACAGTATATTCTGACAGTATAATAGTATATAACAGTATATTCTGACAGTATAACATGTAGGCTAACAGTATATTCTGACAGTATAACATGTAGGCTAACAATATATTCTAACAGTATAACATGTAGGCTAATAGTATATTCTAACAGTATAACATGTAGGCTAATAGTATATTCTAACAGTATAACATGTAGGCTAATAGTATATTCTAACAGTATAACATGTAGGCTAATAGTATATTCTGACCATATTACAGTATATAATAAAATATTCTGACAGTATAACAGTATATACCAGTATATTCTGATGCTATAACAACTATAACATGTGTAACGTTCGTCTTGTTCCTCCGACGAGGAGGAGTAGGAGAGATCGGACCAATGTGCAGCGTGGTAAGTGTCCATAAGGTTACTTTATTTACAAGAACACTAAACTACAGAATAACAACGGAGAATGAACGAAACAAACGAAACAGTCCCGTGTGGCACATACACTGACACGGAAAATAAGCACCCACAACTCAAAAGTAAAACCAGGCTACCTAAGTATGGTTCTCAATCAGGGACAACCAGGCTACCTAAGTATGGTTCTCAATCAGGGACAACGATGACAGCTGCCTCTGATTGAGAACCATACCAGGTCAAACACAGAAATCCCAAATCATAGAAAAAAGAACATAGACAACCCACCCAACTCACGCCCTGACCATACTTAAAACAAAGACATAACAAAAGAACTAAGGTCAGAACGTGACACAATGATCTATTCTGATAGAAGGTAGTCTATATAATAGAATAATAATATTATTGTAAGTCTCAGATTTCCATATGCCTGTTTGTATTCTGTCACACGTTGGACTAGATATTATTATTATTATTATTGTTATTATTATGTAACATGTGACAGAATATGAGCAGACATATGGATATCTTAGTGAACAACACAGTGCAGATATTGGTATTCTTCAGTACTTCCAGTGCTATTTTGAGAATATGCTAATAATCCACAGAGCGATTGACACTGAAGGTCACTAATTAACATAAATCAATTCTGCACTCATTTAGGAGAGAAACGCTGCAAATATAACCTGGTGTAGGAGCCATTTGGTCTTCTACCGTGTTGTGTAGGCTGTGGACGCATTACTCCGATGCCAGATCTTACAACGCCTGGATGGACATTATGTATCAACTAACCACATCAATCTGGTGCCCAACAGCACAGTTGATGATGTGTGCAGCATCTGAGCATGGGAACACGGCCCGTGTGTGTTGTCTGTCTAGGGATGTTTTAGATTGTTTTGTA
This sequence comes from Oncorhynchus kisutch, assembly GCF_002021735.2. Taxonomy (NCBI): domain Eukaryota; kingdom Metazoa; phylum Chordata; class Actinopteri; order Salmoniformes; family Salmonidae; genus Oncorhynchus; species Oncorhynchus kisutch. Next base: position 77,701,570 of record NC_034184.2, read on the forward strand.
CACTGTTAAGGGCACGCTCACGTGGGGTTATGGGTCACATGGTACAGGAAAGGGAGGCCAACACAGGTGACCAGGAAGTGTTAATTAGCGCAGGTGCGAGGAGAGCGGTTTTTAACTCCTCCCAGGAAAATGCCTACAGAAACACACCTCTCTGCACATGTTATACTGTAAATTAAATGGGTTGGACCTTTGTATTTTATATCTGCAATACATGGGAACACGAACACCACCCAACCATAGATGTAGGCCTAGCCTATGTTTGGAAAGCACATTCTATGTGGACGCGCCATTCAGAGCTCTCAACGCCAATAGGCCTACAGCTACAGTGACAAGACACTGTTCTGTATATGAACCCTTTGGAATTACCTGGATTCCTGCATAAATTGGTCATCAAATTTAGTCAATCTTCATTTAAGTCACAGCAATAGACAAACATAGTGTGCTTAAACTAATAACACTCAAATTATTGTATTTTTCTCGTCTATATTGAATACATCATTTAAACATTCACAGTGTAGGTTGGAAAAAGTATGTGAACCCCTAGGCTAATGACTTCTCCAAAAGCTAATTGGAGTCAGGAGTCAGGAGCTAACCTGGAATCCAATCAATGAGACGAGATTGGAGATGTTGGTTAGAGCTGCCTTGCCCTATAAAAAAACACTGAGTTTGCTATTCACAAGAAGCATTGCCAGATGTGAACCTCAAACAAAAGAGATCTCAGAAGACCTAAAGGGTCAACCAGTTATACTTTTGCCACCCTGCACTGTGAATGTTTACACAGTGCTTTCAATAAAGACATGAAAATGTATAATTGTCTGTGTGTTATTAGTTTAAGCAGACTGTGTTTGTCTGTTGTTGTGACTTAGATGAAGATCAGATCAAATTGTATGACCAATTTATGCAGAAATCCAGCTATTTGCCAAGGGTTCACATACTTTTCCTTGCCACTGTAGGTTCTTCACAGCAGCTTGAATGAATGAAAAAACATCAAAAATATTGTTCAGTGTTGATAGGCTACTGAGTTTACTTTAATATCTCCATACCAGGTCATGTCGTGGAATTCATATGCGACTAAGTGATCAGCCTACCTTTCCTCTATCCCACACTTTTTGACTGCTGCACAAAATGTGTCTTTTGGAGTGCTGTCCATTCTCTACATCCAGAATCAAAAGGCCCTTCTTATATCATCATTCATCTAAGCACCATCAAGCCCATCCACACATTTTCCCCATTTTAAATGTGTGGAGGAGCCCAGCCTAGGAGTTCCAACACATTTCCACTCAGACACCCCCTACCAGCATTGGGGAAAATGTTGCAGGTTTAAAGCTTATTTCCTGCAATTCTATACATTTTGCTATGAGATGGAGACTATTTTGGCATTTTTCTACACATTTTGTCTTGGGGTGCAGAGAACACGTTGCAGTTTTGAAGATAATTTGAGTGACTCAAACATTACAACAAAATCTATGGGCTAAAAGACCTAGCTAAAAACATTAGCTGACACGGGCTAGTTGATCTGTTATAAATAGCTCTCTAAGGTCTGCAATGACTGACATGACAACAGCAAAACTGATGATACAGTACCCAATTTACAAATTGTACTTCATGCATTCTACTATTACAACTTTGAAGAGTAAGTTGGACTGAATTCCTTTAAAAAGTTATCCCCTGCCGACCCCTCACCCGCCCCAAAGTTTGAGAACCACAGGGCTAGCTTATCTGCAATGTGTAGGCTACAATTAAGCAATAATATGGCCAATATACCAGGGCTAAGGGCTGTTCTTATGCACAACGCAATGTGCAATGCCTGGACACAGCCCTTAGCCGTGGTATATTGGTGATATATCACAAACCCCCGAGGTGTCTTATTGCTATTATAAACTGGTTACCAACGTAATTAGAGCTGTAAAAATAACTGTTTTGTCATACCTGTGGTAGTTGGTCTGCAGAAAGAGGTGGAAGGCAAAAGAGTGTTAGAGAGAGAGAGAGAATTTGAAAACAAATCAAATTTTGATAAACTCCCATATCTATTGGGTGAAATACCACAGTGTGCCATCACAGCAATAAGATTTGTGACCTGTTGCCACAAGAAAAGGGCAACCAGTGAAGAACAAACACCACTGTAAATACAACCTATATTTCTTTATTTTCCCTTTTGTAGTTTAACTATTTGCACATCGTTACAACACGGTATATAGACATAATGTAATGTTTACTGTTCATTTTTTATTGTTAATTTCACTTTTGTTTATTATCTATAACTCTTGCTTCGACAATGTAAACATATGTTTCCCAGCCCAATAAAGCCCTTTGAATTGAATTGAATTGAGAGCAACTTCAGCAGCATTCAGCACTGGTTAGCGACCTCTGAACCAAACGAAGCTTCTTTCAGAAAAGCCATCAGTCTCACTAGTCCACACTGCACTGAGTACTGCCTACCATAAAAATGCATTGATATTGTAATGAACCATCTCTTACTATCACCGAGTGCTGCTGTTGGTGACGTGGTTAAAGTTGGGAACCGTGGGCACAAATAGCTATGGTTTGTTGGTAGTCTATAATATTGAGTGAGTGTGAGAGATAGAGAGACAGAGAGAGAGAGAGAGAGAGAAACAGTCAGAGAGAGAGAGAGAGGGAGAGAGAGAGAGAAAGAGAGAAAGTGAGAGAGAGGGAGAGAGGGGGAGAGAGAGGGGGAGGAGGGAGAGGGAGGGAGGGAGAGAGAGAAAGAGAGAGAGTGAGAGAGAGGGAGAGAGGGGGAGAGAGTGAGAGGGAGGGAGAGAGGGAGAGAGAGAGGGGGAGGGAGGGGAGAGAGAGAGAGAAAGAGAGAGAGAGGAATAGAGGGGGGAGAGTGGGGGGGGGGGGGGGGGGAGAGACGGGGAGGGTGGGTGGGAATTAGAGATAGAGATATTCGCGCGTATAGTCTTCTCATCGCCAGTCTGTAGCTCTCGAGCGGCAGGAAAGCCGTGTCTCGCACTGAACGGATATATTTCTCCGACAATTTAATTTATTCCGTTTTCAGTCTTTTATCAACGCTAAGATGCACCGGCGAAGTCCCGGGCTGGTTTTAACACTCCCGTTAACGTCAATGCTGTGGATATTTAACAGTTTCAGCAGCTTGCACGGTGCTCTCCCTTCAGCACGTAAGTTACCGGTTTGTTTCATCGTCATTTGAGCTGGTGGTGGCTCGCGGGGGCATCTCGGGGCAGTGAACTGTGGAAGACAGGGCATGAGAACCGACCGCTGACGCACGGAAATAATGTTTCGTGACATTATGACTATTTTGGCTATTTTGTAGATGGGTTCATTGCCAAATGACTGTATTTTGTCGTGCGTGTTTAGTGGGTACATATATTTATGCGACGCAGCAGCTAGGACGCTTCATACAATTTCCCTCTTATTCCCCGAAGGTACATGGTCTTATATGTTATTATAACGGGTCTGGTGTTGTTGTCAAGGCTCCGTTTTAAGGGATACTCGCCTACCCGGAAAAGGTAGCCTATGAGAAAAACATGCTAGTGGTGGTGGAACTTCGTGCTTTGATTGGTTGCCACTTTATTTGTTGTTGTTGTTGATGTTGTCAACGTGCATGCAGTGTAACCTATCTAAATAAAGCTATGTGTTTATCATTGCAGACCGATTCGATTATTTTGGAGATATAGTGTATGTCTCTGTAGCTTGTTTAGAGTTATATCGGTTGGTTCCAGCCGCCCTGTTCTAAGTAACATACCCGATTCTATATGATCCACAGGACCAAAGCACACCCATGTATATCTCTGTCCAGGAGTAGTAACCCTGTTATAGAACCGTAGAGGTTTTAGTCAACCCTATGGATCAGGACCACATGTGATCACTACTGTATATGCATATTAAACATTCATGTCGCAAGCTGTTACAGTTACCTGCCCTCCTGGGTTTTATTTATAATATCTCATTATTACTGCATCTATGCAGCTGTGTGTTTGTGCATGTGTGTGGTCGGTAGATTAATCATACTCAGAAACAGGGAAACCAGGAGAGGGGAAACCAGACTGTTAGCTGTTAATTCATTGCACTGCCATCTCTCTCTCTCTCTCGCTCAATCGCTCTCTCTCTACCCCCCCCCCCCCCTCTCTAGCTCTCTCTCTCTCGCTCAATCTCTCTCTCTCTACCCCCCCCCCCCCCCCCCCCCTCTCTCTCTATTCAATTCAATACAAGGGGCTTTATTGGCATGGGAACATATGTTAACATTGCCAAAGCAAGTGAAGTAGATAATATACAAAAGCGAAATAAACAATAAAAATGAACAGTAAACATTACACTCACAGAAGTTCCAAAATAATAAAGACATTTCAAATGTCACATTATGTATATATACAGTGTTGTAACAATGTGCAAATAGTTAAAGTACAAAAGGGAAAAATAAATAAACATAAATATGGGTTGTATTTACAATGGTGTTTGTGGAAACAGGTCACAAATCTTGATGCTGTGATGGCACTGTCGTATTTCACCCAATAGATATGGGAGTTTATCAAGATCGGGTTTGTTTTCAAATTCTTTGTGGATCTGTGTAATCTGAGGGAAATATGTGTCTCTAATATGGTCATATATTTGGCAGGAGGTTAGGAAGTGCAACTCAGTATCCACCTCATTTTGTGGGCAGTGTGCACATAGCCTGTCTTCTCTTGAGAGCCAGATCTGCCTACAGTGGCCTTTCTCAATAGCAAGGCTATGCTCACTGAGTCTGTACATAGTCAAATCTTTCCATAATTTTGGGTCAGTCACAGTGGTCAGGTATTCTGCCACTGTGTACTCTCTGTTTAGGGCCAAATAGCATTGTAGTTTGCTCAGTTTTTTGTTAATTCTTTCCAATCTCTCTCTTTCTCTCTTTCTTTTTCTTTCTTACTCACTCACTCACTCACTCACTCACTCACTCACTCACTCACTCACTCACATTACTCTGTCCCTTTCTTCTTCTCTTGTGATCTTCTTTCTCCCTTCTATCCTCTCTCTTTTTTCTCTCTACCTCTCCCTTCCTCTTCTCTCTCATTCATTCTATCTCTATCCACTCAGCACTGATCCATCCCCATTCCCTCTATCTCCCACGCCTCTCTCCTCCATTCTTTTGCTCTGCTCTCCCTCAATCTAGCTCCCTCCTCCCCTCCCCTGCCCTCTCCCCTGCCCCCTCCCTACCCCCCCTGCCCTCTCCCCTACCCCCCCTGCCCCTCCCTACCCCCCCTGCCTCTCCCCTGCCCCCTCCCTACCCCCTGCCCTCTCCCCTACCCCCCCTGCCCCTCCTACCCCCCCCTGCCCTCTCCCCTGCACCCTCCCCTACCGCCCTACCCTCTCCCCTGCCCCCTCCCTATGCCCCCTGCCCCCTCCCCTGCACCCTCCCTAATCCCCCCTGCCCCCTCCCCATCCCCTCCCCTGCCCCCTCCCTACCCCCTGCCCTTTGCCCTGCACCCTCCCTACCCCCCTGCCCTCTCCCCTGCCCCTCTCCCTGCCCCCTCCCTACCCTCCCCCTTCCCCTACACTATGCCCCCTGCACCCTCCCCTGCACCCTCCCTATCCCCCCTGCCCCCTCCCCATCCCCTCCCTGCCCCCCTCCCTACCCTCTCCCCTGCCCCCCTCCCTATGCCCCCTGCCCCCTCCCCTGCACCCTCCCTATCCCCCCTCCCCATCCCCCTCCCTACCCCCCCTGCCCTTTGCCCATGCACCCTCCCTACCCCCCTGCCCTCTCCCCTGCCCTCTCCCCTGCCCCCTCCCTACCCCTCCCTACCCTCCCCCTGCCCCTACCCTATGCCCCCTGCCCCCTCCCCTGCACCTCCCTATCCCCCCTGCCCCCTCCCCATCCCCCTCCCTGCCCCCTCCCTACCCTCTCCCCTGCCCCCTCCCTATGCCCCCTACCCTCTCCACTGCCCCCTCCCTATGCCCCCTGCCCCCCCCCCCTTCCCCCTCCCCATCCCCCTCCCTGCCCCCTCCCCTGCACCCTCCCTATCCCCCCTTCCCCCTCCCCATCCCCCTCCCTGCCCCCTTATCCTTTTCTATTTTCTGCCTTCTTTTTCCTCTCTACCTGATTACTAGTGTTTGATAAAAACTCCATTCTACCAGGATTCTCTCTAGGGAAAAACGGTTTGTGTGTGTGTGTGTGTGTGTGTGTGTGTGTGTGTGTGTGTGTGTGTGTGTGTGTGTGTGTGTGTGTGTGTGTGTGTGTGTGTGTGTGTGTGTGTGTGTGTGTGTGTGTGTGTGTGCGTGTGTGTGTGTGTGCGTGTGTGTGTGATTCTCTCCAGGGATTAGGTGTTGGAGCAGATAACAGGATCAGATCCACCGACCAGCCAGACTCTGCATGGAGCTAGCTTTCATACAACCCTCTGGCCCTGGTACAATACAAGACTAGGATAGAACCTTAAACTGACTCTGGGGCTAGCTTTCATACAACCCTTACAGTAGTCTCTGTCCCTTGTACTACAAGAGTAGAATACATTCAGATGAATATGGACTTATAATGTTGAAACGTTGTTTTTCCATAATAACACTCATTAATAGAGATTCAATTTGGGATATCCCTGTTCAGTGTTTCATATAGGGACATGCATACCAAGATGATGCAATATATGCTTTGTCAAGGGAACCAGCCAATCCCTGGTTGGGTAAATGCACAGTGACAACCCATGCAGGATAATTATTTTAACAATGTCCAGCTACCAGAGAGAGAGAGAGGGAGAGAGACATAGAGAGAGAGAGAGGGAGAGAGAGAGAGAGAGACAGAGAGACATAGAGAGAGGGAGAGAGAGAGAGAGAGAGAGACATAGAAAGAGAGCGGGAGAGAGAGACAGAGAGAGAGACAGAGAGAGGGAGAGACAGAGAGGGAGAGAGAGACAAAGAGAGTGACAGAGAGACAGAGGGAGAGAGTGAGAGAGAGAGAGAGAGACATAGAAAGAGAGAGGGAGAGAGAGACAGAGAGAGAGACAGAGAGAGGGAGAGACAGAGAGAGAGATAGAGAGAGGGAGAGAGTGAGAGAGAGAGAGAGAGAGACATAGAAAGAGAGAGGGAGAGAGAGACAGAGAGAGACAGAGAGAGGGAGAGACAGAGAGACAGAGAGAGGGAGAGACAGAGAGACAGAGAGAGGGAGAGACAGAGAGAGGGAGAGACAGAGAGAGAGGGAGAGACAGAGAGAGGGAGAGACAGAGAGACAGAGAGAGGGAGAGACAGAGAGAGAGACAGAGAGACAGAGAGAGAGAGAGACAGAGAGAGAGAGGGAGAGAGGGAGAGACAGAGAGACAGAGAGAGAGACAGAGAGAGAGAGGGAGAGGGTATATTTTTGGGATGGCAAAAAAATGTAACATGAAAAAGACCAGAGACTTGGAGCCTTTAAAAACCTGCTGTATGTGAATTGTTGTCTGCTATAGCTTGGAAAATAAATACATGTGATTCTGGATGACAATATAACGATGTTTGTTTCCAACATTAGGGATGTTTTCCTAAAGAAGTTACATCAGCTTTGTGTTTTGTTTCCTTGCCATGATACTAACGTGTATCCCAATACTGGTATCATCCCAGCCCTAATGAGCACCAGTCAGAACACATTGGCTGGAAACGGTTCAAGGAGACAGAGGGAAGGATGGAATGGACAAACAATGGAGGGAGGGAGGGATGGAGAGAGCGTTTGTCACGCATTAGAGAGGGATAAGGTTTAGTAGCTTATAGAATGACAGTCCGAGGGAGAAACGTGACCACTGACATCCTATCATTCACTATTATTTGAAATCATCAACAAATAATAAATCACTTAAAATGTTATTCCATAACCTACATTATATTAAACTATTACATTATATTAAACTATTACATTATATTAAACTATTACATTATATTAAACTATTTACATTATATTAAACTATTACATTATATTAAACTAACGATATCATAACCGCCATCGATAAAGACAGTACTGTGCAGCCGTCTTCATCGACCTTGCCAAGGCGTTCGACTCTGTCAATCACCATATTCTTATCGGCAGACTCAGGAGCCTCGGTTTTTCGGATGACTGCCTTGCCTGGTTCACCAATTACTTTGCAGACAGAGTTCAGTGCGTCAAATCGGAGGGCATGCTGTCTGGTCCTCTGGCAGTCTCTATGGGGGTGCCACAGGGTTCAATTCTCGGGCCGACTCTTTTCTCTGTGTATATCAATGATGTTGCTCTTGCTGCGGGCGATTCCCTGATCCACCTCTACGCAGACGACACCATTCTATATACTTTCGGCCCGTCTTTGGACACTGTGCTATCTAACCTCCAAACAAGCTTCAATGCCATACAACACTCCTTCCGTGGCCTCCAACTGCTCTTAAACGCTAGTAAAACCAAATGCATGCTTTTCAACCGGTCGCTGCCTGCACCCGCATGCCCGACTAGCATCACCACCCTGGATGGTTCCGACCTAGAATATGTGGACGTCTATAAGTACCTAGGTGTCTGGCTAGACTGCAAACTCTCCTTCCAGACTCATATCAAACATCTCCAATTGAAAATCAAATCAAGAGTCGGCTTTCTATTCCGCAACAAAGCCTCCTTCACTCACGCCGCCAAGCTTACCCTAGTAAAACTGACTATCCTACCGATCCTCGACTTCGGCGATGTCATCTACAAAATGGCTTCCAACACTCTACTCAGCAAACTGGATGCAGTTTATCACAGTGCCATCCGTTTTGTCACTAAAGCACCTTATACCACCCACCACTGCGACTTGTATGCTCTAGTCGGCTGGCCCTCGCTACATATTCGTCGCCAGACCCACTGGCTCCAGGTCATCTACAAGTCCATGCTAGGTAAAGCTCCGCCTTATCTCAGCTCACTGGTCACGATGGCAACACCCATCCGTAGCACGCGCTCCAGCAGGTGTATCTCACTGATCATCCCTAAAGCCAACACCTCATTTGGCCGCCTTTCGTTCCAGTACTCTGCTGCCTGTGACTGGAACGAATTGCAAAAATCGCTGAAGTTGGAGACTTTTATCTCCCTCACCAACTTCAAACATCAGCTATCTGAGCAGCTAACCGATCGCTGCAGCTGTACATAGTATATTGGTAAATAGCCCACCCTTTTTCACCTACCTCATCCCCATACTGTTTTTATTTATTTACTTTTCTGCTCTTTTGCACACCAATATCTCTACCTGTACATGACCATCTGATCATTCATCACTCCAGTGTTAATCTGCAAAATTGTAATTATTTGCCTACCTCCTCATGCCTTTTGCACACATTGTATATAGACTCCCCCTTTGTTTTCTACTGTGTTATTGACTTGTTAATTGTTTACTCCATGTGTAACTCTTTGTTGTCTGCTCACACTGCTATGCTTTATCTTGGCCAGGTCGCAGTTGCAAATGAGAACTTGTTCTCAACTAGCCTACCTGGTTAAATAAAGGTGAAATAAAAAAAATAAAAATATAAATTATATTAAACTATTACATTATATTAAACTATTACATTATATTAAAATATTACATTATAGTAAACTATTACATTATATTAAACTATTACATTATATTAAACTATTACATTATATTAAACTATTACATTATATTTCTCTAAAAAGAGAGAAAAAAAGGAACTTGATGTTCAGATGTGGAGTCACCACTCACCATTCTATCAGTTGGAGTCACCACTCACCATTCTATCAGTTGGAGTCACCACTCACCATTCTATCAGTTGGAGTCACCACTCACCATTCTACCAGTTGGAGTCACCACTCACCATTCTACCAGTTGGACTCACCACTCACCATTCTATCAGTTGCAGTCACCACTCACCATTCTACCAGTTGGAGTCACCACTCACTGTTCTATCAGTTGGAGTCACCACTCACCGTTCTATCAGTTGGAGTCACCACTCACCAGTCTATCAGTTGGACTCACCCCTCACCATTCTATCAGTTGGAGTCACCACTCACCATTCTATCAGTTGGAGTCACCACTCACCGTTCTATCAGTTGGAGTCACCACTCACCGTTCTATCAGTTGGAGTCACCACTCACCATTATATCAGTTGGAGTCACCACTCACCATTCTATCAGTTGGACTCACCACTCACCATTCTATCAGTTGGAGTCACCACTCACCATTCTATCAGTTGGAGTCACCACTCACCATTCTATCAGTTGGAGTCGCCACTCACCATTCTACCAGTTGGACTCACCACTCACCATTCTATCAGTTGGAGTCACCACTCACCATTCTACCAGTTGGAGTCACCACTCACCGTTCTATCAGTTGGAGTCACCACTCACCGTTCTATCAGTTGGAGTCACCACTCACCAGTCTATCAGTTGGACTCACCCCTCACCATTCTATCAGTTGGAGTCACCACTCACCATTCTATCAGTTGGAGTCACCACTCACCGTTCTATCAGTTGGAGTCACCACTCACCGTTCTATCAGTTGGAGTCACCACTCACCATTATATCAGTTGGAGTCACCACTCACCATTCTATCAGTTGGACTCACCACTCACCATTCTATCAGTTGGAGTCACCACTCACCATTCTATCAGTTGGAGTCACCACTCACCATTCTATCAGTTGGAGTCACCACTCACCATTCTATCAGTTGGAGTCACCACTCACCATTCTATCAGTTGGGACTCACCCCTCACCGTTCTATCAGTTGGACTCACCCCTCACCGTTCTATCAGTTGGACTCACCCCTCACCGTTCTATCAGTTGGACTCACCAGTCTATCAGTTGGACTCACCCCTCACCGTTCTATCAGTTGGACTCACCCCTCACCATTCTATCAGTTGGACTCACCAGTCTATCAGTTGGAGTCACCACTCACCATTCTATCAGTTGGAGTCACCACTCACCATTCTATCAGTTGGACTCACCACTCACCATTCTATCAGTTGGAGTCAACCACTCACCATTCTATCAGTTGGAGTCACCACTCACCATTCTATCAGTTGGAGTCACCACTCACCATTCTATCAGTTGGAGTCACCACTCACCATTCTATCAGTTGGAGTCACCACTCACCATTCTATCAGTTGGACTCACCACTCACCATTCTATCAGTTGGAGTCACCACTCACCATTCTATCAGTTGGACTCACCCCTCACCGTTCTATCAGTTGGACTCACCCCTCACCGTTCTATCAGTTGGACTCACCCCTCACCGTTCTATCAGTTGGACTCACCAGTCTATCAGTTGGACTCACCCCTCACCGTTCTATCAGTTGGACTCACCCCTCACCATTCTATCAGTTGGACTCACCCCTCACCGTTCTATCAGTTGGACTCACCAGTCTATCAGTTGGACTCACCACTCACCATTCTATCAGTTGGAGTCACCACTCACCATTCTATCAGTTGGAGTCACCACTCACCATTCTATCAGTTGGAGTCACCACTCACCATTCTATCAGTTGGACTCACCAGTCTATCAGTTGGAGTCACCACTCACCATTCTATCAGTTGGAGTCACCACTCACCATTCTATCAGTTGGAGTCACCACTCACCATTCTATCAGTTGGAGTCACCACTCACCATTCTATCAGTTGGACTCACCAGTCTATCAGTTGGAGTCACCACTCACCATTCTATCAGTTGGAGTCACCACTCACCATTCTATCAGTTGGACTCACCAGTCTATCAGTTGGAGTCACCACTCACCATTCTATCAGTTGGAGTCACCACTCACCATTCTATCAGTTGGAGTCACCACTCACCATTCTATCAGTTGGAGTCACCACTCACCATTCTATCAGTTGGAGTCACCACTCACCATTCTATCAGTTGGAGTCACCACTCACCATTCTATCAGTTGGAGTCACCACTCACCATTCTATCAGTTGGAGTCACCACTCACCAGTCTATCAGTTGGAGTCACCACTCACCATTCTATCAGTTGGAGTCACCACTCACCATTCTATCAGTATGAGTCACCACTCACCATTCTATCAGTTGGAGTCACCACTCACCATTCTATCAGTTGGACTCACCACTCACCATTCTATCAGTTGGAGTCACCACTCACCATTCTATCAGTTGGAGTCACCACTCACCATTCTATCAGTTGGACTCACCAGTCTATCAGTTGGAGTCACCACTCACCATTCTATCAGTTGGAGTCACCACTCACCATTCTATCAGTTGGACTCACCAGTCTATCAGTTGGAGACACCACTCACCATTCTATCAGTTGGAGTCACCACTCACCATTCTATCAGTTGGACTTACCAGTCTATCAGTTGGAGTCACCACTCACCATTCTATCAGTTGGAGTCACCACTCACCATTCTATCAGTTGGAGTCACCACTCACCATTCTATCAGTTGGACTCACCCCTCACCGTTCCATCAGTTGGACTCACCAGTCTATCAGTTGGACTCACCCCTCACCGTTCTATCAGTTGGACTCACCCCTCACCATTCTATCAGTTGGACTCACCAGTCTATCAGTTGGAGTCACCACTCACCATTCTATCAGTTGGAGTCACCACTCACCATTCTATCAGTTGGACTCACCACTCACCATTCTATCAGTTGGAGTCACCACTCACCATTCTATCAGTTGGAGTCACCACTCACCATTCTATCAGTTGGAGTCACCACTCACCATTCTATCAGTTGGACTCACCACTCACCATTCTATCAGTTGGAGTCACCACTCACCATTCTATCAGTTGGACTCACCCCTCACCGTTCTATCAGTTGGACTCACCCCTCACCGTTCTATCAGTTGGACTCACCCCTCACCGTTCTATCAGTTGGACTCACCAGTCTATCAGTTGGACTCACCCCTCACCGTTCTATCAGTTGGACTCACCCCTCACCATTCTATCAGTTGGACTCACCCCTCACCGTTCTATCAGTTGGACTCACCAGTCTATCAGTTGGACTCACCACTCACCATTCTATCAGTTGGAGTCACCACTCACCATTCTATCAGTTGGAGTCACCACTCACCATTCTATCAGTTGGAGTCACCACTCACCATTCTATCAGTTGGACTCACCAGTCTATCAGTTGGAGTCACCACTCACCATTCTATCAGTTGGAGTCACCACTCACCATTCTATCAGTTGGAGTCACCACTCACCATTCTATCAGTTGGAGTCACCACTCACCATTCTATCAGTTGGACTCACCAGTCTATCAGTTGGAGTCACCACTCACCATTCTATCAGTTGGAGTCACCACTCACCATTCTATCAGTTGGACTCACCAGTCTATCAGTTGGAGTCACCACTCACCATTCTATCAGTTGGAGTCACCACTCACCATTCTATCAGTTGGAGTCACCACTCACCATTCTATCAGTTGGAGTCACCACTCACCATTCTATCAGTTGGAGTCACCACTCACCATTCTATCAGTTGGAGTCACCACTCACCATTCTATCAGTTGGAGTCACCACTCACCATTCTATCAGTTGGAGTCACCACTCACCAGTCTATCAGTTGGAGTCACCACTCACCATTCTATCAGTTGGAGTCACCACTCACCATTCTATCAGTATGAGTCACCACTCACCATTCTATCAGTTGGAGTCACCACTCACCATTCTATCAGTTGGACTCACCACTCACCATTCTATCAGTTGGAGTCACCACTCACCATTCTATCAGTTGGAGTCACCACTCACCATTCTATCAGTTGGACTCACCAGTCTATCAGTTGGAGTCACCACTCACCATTCTATCAGTTGGAGTCACCACTCACCATTCTATCAGTTGGACTCACCAGTCTATCAGTTGGAGACACCACTCACCATTCTATCAGTTGGAGTCACCACTCACCATTCTATCAGTTGGACTTACCAGTCTATCAGTTGGAGTCACCACTCACCATTCTATCAGTTGGAGTCACCACTCACCATTCTATCAGTTGGAGTCACCACTCACCATTCTATCAGTTGGAGTCACCACTCACCATTCTATCAGTTGGAGTCACCACTCACCGTTCTATCAGTTGGAGTCACCACTCACCATTCTATCAGTTGGAGTCACCACTCACCATTCTATCAGTTGGAGTCACCACTCACCATTCTATCAGTTGGAGTCACCACTCACCGTTCTATCAGTTGGAGTCACCCCTCACCATTCTATCAGTTGGAGTCACCACTCACCATTCTATCAGTTGGAGTCACCACTCACCATTCGATCAGTTGGAGTCACCACTCACCATTCTATCAGTTGGAGTCACCACTCACCATTCTATCAGTTGGAGTCACCACTCAGCATTCTATCAGTTGGAGTCACCACTCACCATTCTATCAGTTGGAGTCACCACTCACCATTCTATCAGTTGGACTCACCACTCACCATTCTATCAGTTGGAGTCACCACTCACCATTCTATCAGTTGGAGTCACCACTCACCATTCTATCAGTTGGACTCACCATTCTATCAGTTGGAGTCACCACTCACCATTCTATCAGTTGGAGTCACCACTCACCATTCTATCAGTTGGACTCACCAGTCTATCAGTTGGAGTCACCACTCACCATTCTATCAGTTGGAGTCACCACTCACCATTCTATCAGTTGGACTCACCAGTCTATCAGTTGGAGTCACCACTCACCATTCTATCAGTTGGAGTCACCACTCACCATTCTATCAGTTGGAGTCACCACTCACCATTCTATCAGTTGGAGTCACCACTCACCATTCTATCAGTTGGAGTCACCACTCACCGTTCTATCAGTTGGAGTCACCACTCACCATTCTATCAGTTGGAGTCACCACTCACCATTCTATCAGTTGGAGTCACCACTCACCATTCTATCAGTTGGAGTCACCACTCACCATTCTATCAGTTGGAGTCACCACTCACCATTCTATCAGTTGGAGTCACCACTCACCATTCTATCAGTTGGAGTCACCACTCACCATTCTATCAGTTGGAGTCACCACTCACCATTCTATTTGGACTCACCCCTCACCGTTCTATCAGTTGGACTCACCAGTCTATCAGTTGGAGTCACCCCTCACCGTTCTATCAGTTGGACTCACCCCTCACCGTTCTATCAGTTGGACTCACCCCTCACCGTTCTATCAGTTGGACTCACCAGTCTATCAGTTGGACTCACCACTCACCGTTCTATCAGTTGGAGTCACCACTCACCATTCTATACATTGGAGTCACCACTCACCATTCTATATGTTGGAGTCACCACTCACCGTTCTATCAGTTGGAGTCACCACTCACCATTCTATACGTTGGAGTCACCACTCACCATTCTACCAGTTGGAGTCACTCCTCACCATTCTACCAGTTGGAGTCACTCCTCACCATTCTACCAGTTGGAGTCACCACTCACCATTCTATCAGTTGGAGTCACCACTCACCATTCTATCTTGTCAGTAGGTAGTGCAGTTGATCTGCCATCAGAGTAGCCTGCATTCTGATGTGACCCATTTTATCCCTGTTTGTTAGTGCTGGCCTGCCAATAGAGACAGAGACAACCAGGGAACTCACTTTCCTTCCATTTTGTGCTGCAGATGTTAGCAGGAACAGTGCACTTTAGGACACACACGCACACACACACGCACACACACACACACACACACACACACACACACACACACACACACACACACACACACACACACACACACACACACACACACACACACACACACACACACACACACACACACACACGCACACACACACACACACACAATGCGAGACCCAAATGCAGACACAGGAGGCAGATGGTTGGAGTCTTACAGTGTTTATTAATCCAAAGGGAATAGGCAAGAGAATGGTCGAGGACAGGCAAAAAAGTCCAAACCAGATCAGAGTCCAGGAGGTACAGTGGTAGACAGACTCGTGGTCACGGCAGGCAGAATGGTCATGCAGGCAGGTACAAAGTCCAGAAACAAGCAAGGGTCAAAACTGGGAGGACTAGAAAAAGGAGAATGCAAAAAGCAGGAGAACAGGAAAACCGCTGGTTGACTTAGAAACATACAAGACGAACTGGCACAGAGAGACAGGAAACACAGGGATAAATACACTGGTACAGAGAGACAGGAAACACAGGGATAAATACACTGGTACAGAGAGACAGGAAACACAGGGATAAATACACTGGTACAGAGAGACAGGAAACACAGGGATAAATACACTGGTACAGAGAGACAGGAAACACAGGGATAAATACACTGGTACAGAGAGACAGGACACACAGGGATAAATACACTGGTACAGAGAGACAGGAAACACAGGGATAAATACACTGGTACAGAGAGACAGGAAACACAGGGATAAATACACTGGTACAGAGAGACAGGAAACACAGGGATAAATACACTGGTACAGAGAGACAGGAAACACAGGGATAAATACACTGGTACAGAGAGACAGGAAACACAGGGATAAATACACTGGTACAGAGAGACAGGAAACACAGGGATAAATACACTGGTACAGAGAGACAGGAAACACAGGGATAAATACACTGGTACAGAGAGACAGGAAACACAGGGATAAATACACTGGTACAGAGAGACAGGAAACACAGGGATAAATACACTGGGAAAAATCAGTGAAACCTGGAGGGGTTGGAGACAATCACAAGGATAGGTGAAACAGATCAGGGCGTGACACACACACCAGCTTTTACAAACTAGGTCTCTATAGGCCCTGTGTTTCCTCAGTTGTAGATTATGGTGTTATTTAGTTTCATTTAAAAAAAACTATTCTGCTTCATGTATAGGCCCAGCTAACACTTCACATGAAATGTGGGCTATTAGTCGTGTTTGCTCATGACGCAAGCGCCATGCATTTCAGCACTAGGGAACTGGACAGCTTCCCCAACGGTATCATGTGAAAGAAGGAACACGGCAGAAACAACGTTCGTAGCTGTCACCCTTCCAGGTTCCTTCTACGTCCTCTAGACGTCCTGCATTTCCTCTCGCTCTATGGGTGAAGATAAAGGGACTGCTGTAGTCAGGGGAAGGAGTGTGGCGATTAACTCACTCCATCTTGCCTTGTAATATGGGGAAATTAGGTATTCAAGCGGCTTAAGAAACAAATTGAATGCAAAGGCAGGGAGTAATAACAACATTTGTCTTAGTGGGAGTACTGTGGCCTTTACCATGTTGTTTCTTCCAGTAGGATAGACGGCTTGGTGTGTGTGTTAATAACAGATATAGTCCATTAACCCTTGTTCAAGGTCCTGTACACCATCACTCAGACAAGAATGGCTGCTTCCTCTTTTCACCTCTCTCTCTCTCTCTCTCTCTCTCTCTCTCTCTCTCTCTCTCTCTGTCTTTCTCTCTCTCTCTCTCTCTCTCTCTCTCTCTCTCTCTCTCGCACTCCCCCCTCTCTCAAACACACACCTCTTTCTTTCACCTCTCTCTCTCTCTCCCTCTCTCTCTCTCTCTGTCTCTCTCTCTCTCTCTCTCTCTCTGTCTCGCACTCCCCCCTCTCTCAAACACACACCTCTTTCTTTCACCTCTCTCTCCACCCTTTCTTTCACCCCTCTCTCCACTCACCTCTCCCTCACCCCTCTCTGTCTCTCCATCACTCTCTCTGTCTCTCGCTTACCTCTTTCTTCCCCTCTCTTCTGTCACACATACCCATACCTTCTCTCTCCTCCCTCCTTCCCAGACTCAGTGTATCTCTATTTTAATGGAACTGGATAATCCTGCCTATTGATGATGAGGGTCAAATTCCTAGGAACAAGTGTGTGCTTGTGTGTGTGTGTGTTAGTGTGCTTGTGTGTGTGTGTGTGTGTGTGTTAGTGTGTGTGTGTGTGTGTGTGTTAGTGTGTACTTGTGTGTGTGTTAGTGTGTGCTTGTGTGTGTGTGTGTTAGTGTGCTTGTGTGTGTGTTAGTGTGTGCTTGTGTGTGTGTGTGTGTTAGTGTGTGCTTGTGTGTGTGTGTGTTAGTGTGCTTGTGTGTGTGTTAGTATGTGCTTGTGTGTGTGTGTGTGTGCGTGTGTGCTTGTGTGTGTTAGTGTGTGTGTGTGTGTGTTAGTGTGTGCTTGTGTGTGTGTGTTAGTGTGCTTGTGTGTGTGTGTGTGTTAGTATGTGCTTGTGTGTGTGTGTGTGTGTTAGTGTGTGTGCGATGCATCATCCTGCAGACTTCCTCTGTTGTTTAGTCATTTCCTTACGGAGCGTCTAAAGTGTGTGTTATCGATTGAGTCCGGATGGAGAAGGATGGAGAAGAATTGAGAAGGATGGAGAAGGATGGGAGAAGGATTGAGAAGGTTTGAGAAGGATTGAGAAGGATGGAGAAGGATGAGAACGTTTGAGAAGGATGGAGAAGTATGGAGAAGGTTTGAGAAGGATGGAGAAGGTTGAGAAGAATTTGAGAAGGATAGAATCCGGATTAAGAAAGTTTGAGAAGGATGGAGAAGGCTTGAGAAGGTTTGAGAAAGATTGAGAAGGTTTGAGGATTGAGAAAGATGGAGAAAGTTGAAGAAGGATTTGAGAAGCATCTCTGATATTCTATCAAAGACACTCTATGAACGAATGGTAGGGAGAGCTTTGTATGTCTTGTAATAAGGTTGTATATAACTTGATATACTGTCTGTCTTGTAAGAATATTATATGACATGATAGTCATTGTGTATCGTCTGCTTTGTGGCTGACCCTGTGCTGCCCACTGTCTGTAGTGTCTGCTTTGTGGCTGACCCTGTGCTGCCCACTGTCTGTAGTGTCTGCTTTGTGGCTGACCCTGTGCTGCCCACTGTCTGTAGTGTCTGCTTTGTGGCTGACCCTGTGCTGCCCACTGTCTGTAGTGTCTGCTTTGTGGCTGACCGTGTGCTGCCCAGTGTCTGTAGTGTCTGCTTTGTGGCTGACCCTGTGCTGCCCAGTGTCTGTAGTGTCTGCTTTGTGGCTGACCCTGTGCTGCCCAGTGTCTGTAGTGTCTGCTTTGTGGCTGACCCTGTGCCGCCCAGTGTCTGTAGTGTCTGCTTTGTGGCTGACCCTGTGCTGCCCAGTGTCTGTAGTGTCTGCTTTGTGGCTGACCCTGTGCCGCCCAGTGTCTGTAGTGTCTGCTTTGTGGCTGACCCTGTGCCGCCCAGTGTCTGTAGTGTCTGATTTGTGGCTGACCCTGTGCTGCCCAGTGTCTGTAGTGTCTGCTTTGTGGCTGACCCTGTGCTGCCCAGTGTCTGTAGTGTCTGCTTTGTGGCTGACCCTGTGCTGCCCAGTGTCTGTAGTGTCTGCTTTGTGGCTGACCCTGTGCTGCCCAGTGTCTGTAGTGTGTACATTAATGTGTTTACATTAAGGGGTTGGGGGCTGTCAGCAAATAATGGACAAATACAAATCTATTCCAATCAGTTCGTCCTTTAGCTTTATGGACTGTTGTAGCTTCACTATATAGAATGTCTATAAGGGAAATTCATTCTTTAGCTGTGTGGACTGTTGTAGCTTCACTATATAGAATGTGATATTTAAATGTACTTAATCTCATTTTCATTTTATACTAAATGCCACACAAATGTTTTTTGGGGTTAAATGAAGGTATTCTATCCTTTATCCAATTGGACGACACATAGAGTCATATAGCAAACCCTTTGTCTTGTGATGTCATGTGTAACTGTGCAATGCTCTCCTTTAAAGGTGGCTGACTTTCATTTGAACAGTATATAAAATAATATTATTAACATCAGAAATACTTTTAGTGCTTTAAAAGGGAAATCATCACATCTTTCTGTTCAGCATCCATTTGGAGCAGCTGGGTAATGGCTAAAATGGGTTTCTGAACACATCATGACATTGATATTTAAATGGTGAAATGTCTTCATTGTTTTATCTAGAGAGAGCGTGTGTGTGTGTGTGTGTGTGTGTGTGTGTGTGTGTGTGTGTGTGTGTGTGTGTGTGTGTGTGTGTGTGTGTGTGTGTGTGTGTGTGTGTGTGTGTGTGTGTGTGTGGATGTGCATGTACGATTGTTATTTACTCAATTTTCTCAAATCCACTCAGCTGTGTTAATCAAACAAACAGACCCTCACACACTCCCTCCAATCACACACACACACACACACACACACACACACACACACACACACACACACACACACACACACACACACACACACACACACACACACACACACACACACACACACACACACACACACACACACACAGTCTGTACAACTAACCCGAACACTAATTCTAACCTTCACCCTAGTTCCTAACCCTAAACCTAATTCTAATCCTAACACTAATTCTAACCTTCACCCTAGCTCCTAAACCTAAACCTAATTCTAATCCTAACACTAATTCTAACCTTAACTCTAAACCGTCTAGAATTAGCATTTGACCTTGTGGGGACTAACAAAATGTCCCTAGTTTACTATTCTTGTGGGGATTTCTGCAGGCCACACTCACAAACACACTCACTTTATGCTGTCCTGATGACCAAACAAGTTTTTTTCCACAGGCCCCTGGTACACCCTGTGATGCTGCTAATGGCTTTGTACTGTATCACTTATCAGCATGTGTGTATCTCTTACAGGGGTCTAGTCCTCCATTAGATCGCTGATTCATTTAAGTAAAAAACACTCTCATACCCCATCTCACCTCTTTCTCTGTCTCCCTCAATCTCTATCTCTCTCCCTCTCTCTCAACCTGTTTGTTTCTCTCTGGTGGGAGGCGTGGGGCCTGCTATTTATGAGAGGACTACACCGAGTCTCTCTCTCTCTCTCTCCTCTCTCTCTCTCTCTCTCTCTCTCTCATAAATAGCAGGCCCCACGCCTCCCACCAGAGAGAAACAAACAGGTTGAGAGAGAGAGAGAGAGAGAGAGAGACTCGGTGTAGTCCTGCCTGACTGTATATGTGAGAGTGATGAAAGGAGGAGACAGGAGAGTAGGGAGGAGGAGAAATAAACCCTGCCTGGTTAATGGAATAAGGGAATAGAGAGAGAGGAGAAGAAGGTGGATAAGGGGAGAAGGCCTCACTAAGTAGTGAAGGAGAGTAGAGCAGAGGAGAGAAAAAGGTGGATAAGGGGAGAAGGCCTCACTAAGTAGTGAAGGAGACTAGAGCAGAGGAGAGAAAAGAGAGGAAATAGTCAGGCCTCACTAAGTAGTGAAGGAGAGTAGAGCAGAGGAGAGAAAAAGAGAGAAGTTCAATGGAGTGAGGTACAATGGGTAAAGTAAAGGAGGAGAAGTAAATATATAAGTAGTAATATATATGCCGGCTCTGCTCTGTGGCTTCCCTCTGCTCCCCAAGTAGTAATATATATGCTGGCTCTGCTCTGTGGCTTCCCTCTGCTCCCCAAGTAGTAATATATATGCTGGCTCTGCTCTGTGGCTTCCCTCTGCTCCCCAAGTAGTAATATATATGCTGGCTCTGCTCTGTGGCTTCCCTCTGCTCCCCAAGTAGTAATATATATGATGGCTCTGCTCTGTGGCTTCCCTCTGCTCCCCAAGTAGTAATATATATGCTGGCTCTGCTCTGTGGCTTCCCTCTGCTCCCCAATTAGTAATATATATGCTGGCTCTGCTCTGTGGCTTCCCTCTGCTCCCCAAGTAGTAATATATATGCTGGCTCTGCTCTGTGGCTTCCCTCTGCTCCCCAAGTAGTAATATATATGCTGGCTCTGCTCTGTGGCTTCCCTCTGCTCCTCAATTAGTAATATATATGCTGGCTCTGCTCTGTGGCTTCCCTCTGCTCCCCAAGTAGTAATCTGCTCCCCAAGTAGTAATATATATGCTGGCTCTGCTCTGTGGCTTCCCTCTGCTCCCCAAGTAGTAATATATATGCTGGCTCTGCTCTGTGGCTTCCCTCTGCTCCCCAAGTAGTAATATATATGCTGGCTCTGCTCTGTGGCTTCCCTCTGCTCCTCAATTAGTAATATATATGCTGGCTCTGCTCTGTGGCTTCCCTCTGCTCCTCAATTAGTAATATATATGCTGGCTCTGCTCTGTGGCTTCCCTCTGCTCCCCAAGTAGTAATCTGCTCCCCAAGTAGTAATATATATGCTGGCTCTGCTCTGTGGCTTCCCTCTGCTCTTCAAGTAGTAATATATATGATGGCTCTGCTCTGTGGCTTCCCTCTGCTCCCCAAGTAGTAATATATATGCTGGCTCTGCTCTGTGGTTTCCCTCTGCTCCC
>NC_034184.2:77728617-77818617 GCF_002021735.2 Oncorhynchus kisutch
GATTGAGAACCATACTAGGCCGAAACATAGAAATACCCAAATCATAGAAAAACAAACATAGACTGCCCACCCCAACTCACGCCCTGACCATACTAAATAATGACAAAACAAAGGAAGTAAAGGTCAGAACGTGACAGTACCCCCCCCCCCCCCCCCCCAAAGGTGCGGACTCCGGCCGCAAAACCTTAACCTATAGGGGAGGGTCTGGGTGGGCGTCTGTCTGTGGTGGCGGCTCTGGCGCGGGACGCGGACCCCACTTCACCATAGTCTTAGTCCGCCTTATTGTCCGCCTCCGTGGCTTTCTAACCATGGCAACCCTTCTCAATGACCCCACTGGACAGAGGGGCAGCTCGGGACAGAGGGGCAGCTCGGGACAGAGGGGCAGCTCTGGCGCCTCTGGGATGAGGGGCAGCTCTGGCGCCTCTGGGCTGAGGGGCAGCTCTGGCGCCTCTGGGCTGAGGGGCTCTGGGCTGAGGGGCTCTGGCTCCTCTGGGCTGAGGGGCTCTGGCGCCTCAGACTCCGGCAGCGCCGGACAGGCGGGAGACTCCGGCAGCGCCGGACAGGCGGGAGACTCCGGCAGCGCCGGACAGGCGGGAGACTCCGGCAGCGCCGGACAGGCGGGACCACCTGTAGGGAGGAGACAGAGAGACAGCCTGGTGCGTGGGGCTGCCACAGGAACTGCCAGGCTGGGGAGACCTTCAGGAGGCTTGGTGTTAGGAGGAGGCACCTGAAGGACCGGGCTGTGGGGGAGCACTGGAGATCTGGTGCGCAGCCTTGGCACCACTTCCCCAGACTGGACAACTACTCTAGCCCGGACCCTCCAGAGTGCAGGCACAGGTTGAACCGGGCTGTGGGTAAGCACGGGGGATCTAGTGCTTACTACGCGCACCTCTCCCTTAGGCTCCACTCCCACATTTGTCCGGCACGAGCGGAGCGCAGGTATAGGACGCACTGCACCCTCCCAGCGCCCCGGAGACACAGCACGCAGAGCCGGTGCAGGATACCCTGGCCTGAAACGGCGTACCGGCGACCAGACACGCTGAGCAGGCACCATACGCCCTGGCTGGATGCCCACACTCGCATGACACTCTCGGGGGCTGCCCTATAGCGCACCGGGCTATGGGCACGTACTGGCGACACCGTGCGCTTAACCGCATAACACGGTGCCTGACCAGTAACGCGCTGCTTATAATAAGCATGAGGAGTGAGCTCAGGTCTGCTACCTGGCTTAGCCCCACACCTCGTGTGCCTCCCCCCAAAAAATGTTGGGGGCTGCCTCTCGTACCTGTCGTGCTGCCGTGCTGGCTTCGCCAACCTCATTCTCCTGTAAACTTCCTCGCATTGCTCCATCGAATCCCAGGCGGGCTCCGGCACTCTCCCTGGGTCGACCGCCCACCTGTCTATCTCCTCCCAAGTTGTGTAGTCCTGTGATGCTGGCCGCTGTTGTTGCTGCTGCTGCTGCTGCTGTCGTCGCTGTCTTTTACCACGCCGCTTGGTCCTTGGTTGGTGGGTGTTTCTGTAAGGGATTTCCTCCTCTTCTTCCGAAGAGGAGAGGCGAAAAGGATCAGAGGACCAATATTCGGAGTGGTAAGTGTCCATGGTTCTTTTAATACGAAAATGTACACATGAACAACTGAATACAAAAACAATAAACGTGGAATGAACGAAACCCAAAACACACCGTGTGGTGAAAAACACAGACACGGAAACAAACACCCACAAACACACAGTGAAACCCAGGCTACCTAAGTATGATTCTCAATCAGAGACAACTAATGACACCTGCCTCTGATTGAGAACCATACTAGGCCGAAACATAAAAATATCCAAATCATACAAAAATAAACATAGACTGCCCACCCCAACTCACGCCCTGACCATACTAAATAATGACAAAACAAAGGAAATAAAGGTCAGAACGTGACAGTTGAAGTATTGTATTGCAAGGCTAGTATTTTATATGTGCAAATGGATGATATGATGACACGCTTATTCATAAAAAATTTATCACAGATGCAGCCATCTTCCATTAGGAAGAAGAGCTACCGGAACTACTGGAACTACCATTCCAGTATTTTACTTGCTATATTGTATTTACTTTGCCATCATGGCCATTTTTGCCTTTACCTCCCTTCTCACCTCATTTGCTCACATTGTATATAGACTTGTTTATACTGCATTATTGACTGTATGTTTGTTTTTACTCCATGTGTAACTCTGTGTCGTTTTATCTGTCGAACTGCTTTGCTTTATCTTGGCCAGGTCGCAATTGTAAATGAGAACTTGTTCTCAACTTGCCTACCTGGTTAAATAAAGGTGTTCTCAACTTGCCTACCTGGTTAAATAAAGGTAAAATAAAATAAATAAATAAATAAAGAGCAAATATCTGTTTAATTTTGTGAATAAATTTACATAAGATTCTATTCCTATTCGTTTTATTTTCATAACCATCGCAGGATAAATTCCTCACTTTTTCTGACCATGTCACGGTCATCATGGGAAGTAGACCAAGGTGCAGCGTGGTGAGCGTACATTTTCTTTTTTGTTTGTTAATGTCGCCAACAAAAACAATAAACAATACAAAACGACCATGAAGCTTAAAAGGGCATTAGTGCAACTAGCAAAGATAACTTCCCACCATGACGAAAGGGAAAAAGGCTGCCTAAGTATGATTCCCAATCAGAGACAACGATAGACAGCTGTCCCTGATTGAGAACCATACACGGCCAAAACATAGACACAGAAAAACTTAGAAAACAGAACATAGAATGACCACCCAAATCACACCCTTACCAAACCAAATAGAGACATAAAGGGGCTCTCTAAGGTCAGGGCGTGACAGACCATAATGGTTTAGTATCTCAGAGTATCCATACAGAATTTCCCATGTCCATCTCTCATTTAATTGGTCCTAGTAGCCTAGTAAATCTGTTTTGTTGTATGTGATCCCATTGGCAGCCGGTTTATAGCCTTTTACTTTGAAGCATGTATGCTAATACTGTTTGTAGCCTACTGTAATATATGTATATATATATATATATATATGTATGTATTTTTTTTGCCCAAATATTTTTTTCTGAATTTCCTGGCAGTCCAGCAAAGTCAATGCACAGTGCTTTGCCAAATAAAGCATAAGTTACTGCCAAAAAAATTAACAGAAAACACAACACAGTAAATAGATTGGTAGCTTATGTCAAACATTTGCCAGTATGGGTAAGCTACAGTATTGTTGTATGATAGGAGCAGGACAGCATAGCCCATTTCATCTCAGAGCCTATACCAAGGCAGGAGATAGAAACACAATCATCTATTTATAAACTAAATATTGAACGACAATTCATCTTTTGGATAGACGTGCGGGCTGTAGCATTGTACTTTTAAATTGTTTTGAAGTCAAACGAATCAAGTGTTCGTTATAGGCAGCATGCATGTTTAGTTTGAAAAGGTCACTGTAAAACATTCTACAGAAATGTGATCAATCTTGGCGAAGTTGCCATTGCTCTTTCTTTTAGAAACTGCCTAATTCAAATATTTCCAAAATATACAGCAAATACGGGTTATTGTCACCATAGAAGGTACATGGAGGGCTTTTCCTGACGGGGTTATAATGCTCGTTCACCTATGCACAGTTTCTAAGACTGGTCCTCTCTCTCTTTTGCTCTCTCTATCTCTCTTTCCTCTCTCTCAATCTCTCTCTCCCCTCTCTCTCTCCTCTCTTTCCTCTCTCCTCTCTCTCCCCTCTCTTTATCCTCTCTCTCCTCTCTTTCTCCTCTCTTTCTCCCCTCTCTCTGCTCTCTCTCTCCCCTCTCTCCCCTCTCTCTCAATCTCTCTCTGCCTCTCTCTATCTCTCTCCTCTTTCTCCTCTCTCTCTCCTCTCTCTCCTCTCATCTCTCTCAATATCTCTCCTCTCTCTCAACCCCCCCTCTCTCTGTCTCTCTCTCTCTCACTCTCTCTCTTCTCTCGCTCTCTCTTTCTCCTCTCTCTCCCCTCTCTCTATCTCTCTCCTCTCTCCTCTCTCCTTTCTCTCTCTCTCCTCTCTCTCCCCTCTATCTCTTTCCTCTCTCTCCTCTCTCTCTCCTCTCTCTCTCCCCTCTCTTTCTCCTCTCTCTATCTCTCTCCTCTCTCTCCTCTCTCTCTCCCCTCTCTTTCTCCTCTCTCTCCCCTCTCTCCTCTCTCTTTATCTCTCTCTCCCCCCCTATCTCAATATCTCTCTCCTCTCTCTCTCAATATCTCTCTCCTCTCTCTCAATCTCTCTCTCCCCCCTCTCTCTCCTCTCTCTCCTCTCTCCTCTCTCTCCCCTCTCTTTATCCTCTCTCTCCTCTCTTTCTCCTCTCTTTCTCCCCTCTCTCTCTTTCTCTCTCTCCTCTCTATCATGCTCTCCTCTCTTTCTCCCCTCTCTCTCTGCTCTCTCTCTCCTCTCTCTCCCCTCTCTCTCAATCTCTCTCTCCCTCTCTCTATCTCTCTCCTCTTTCTCCTCTCTCTCTCCTCTCTCTCCTCTCATCTCTCTCAATATCTCTCCTCTCTCTCACCCCCCCCCTCTCTCTCTCTCTCTCTCACTCTCTCTCTCCTCTCGCTCTCTCTTTCTCCTCTCTCTCCCCTCTCTCTATCTCTCTCCTCTCTCCTCTCTCTCTCTCTCCTCTCTCTCCCCTCTATCTCTTTCCTCTCTCTCCTCTCTCTCTCCCCTCTCTTTCTCCTCTCTCTATCTCTCTCCTCTCTCTCCTCTCTCTCTCCCCTATCTTTCTCCTCTCTCTCCCCTCTCTCCTCTCTCTTTATCTCTCTCTCCCCCCCTCTCTCAATATCTCTCTCCTCTCTCTCTCAATATCTCTCTCCTCTC
The DNA here is from genome assembly GCF_002021735.2 of Oncorhynchus kisutch. Taxonomy (NCBI): domain Eukaryota; kingdom Metazoa; phylum Chordata; class Actinopteri; order Salmoniformes; family Salmonidae; genus Oncorhynchus; species Oncorhynchus kisutch. Next base: position 77,733,452 of record NC_034184.2, read on the forward strand.
TCTCAATCTCTCTCTCCCCCCTCTCTCTCCTCTCTCTCCTCTCTCCTCTCTCTCCCCTCTCTTTATCCTCTCTCTCCTCTCTTTCTCCTCTCTTTCTCCTCTCTCTCTCCTCTCTCTCTCCCCTCCCTCTCTCCCCCCCCCTTGGCATCTCTCTCTCTCTCTCTCTCTCTCACTCACTCACTCACTCACTCACTCACTCACACGTCAACATGTAACACATAACATCCACCTGTGGGATGTATGAAATTAATTGTTGCTTGTTACTGGAGAGTAAGCCTTCTGAATGGCCCCTTAAGGGAATCATGAATGTTTTCTATTATACAGTATAATCTACCTCTAGTATCTCTGTCTCTCTCCGTCTCTCTCTCGCTTTCTCTCTCTCTGAACTATCCGTCACATCTCATTTTACAGGCTACAACAAAACCCTTGATTATATTCAAAAACTTCAAAGTGAATTAGGGTTAGTGTGTTTGTGTGTATGTGTGTGTGCATCTCAGTGAATGCTGATGACAAAATGAAAGGCTATTACAAAGTCCTTTTCTGCTCATTTCCTCCTCCCACCTTTCAAAGCCTTGCTGGGTTAGGGTTAGGCACAGGGGCTATATATATCCTCCAATATATTTTAATGAAATAAAAAAAACATGATTAAAAATGAAAAGGGGAAGGGTGTTTGGAGGGGGAAAAAACAGGAGATACAAGACAAGACATTACAAATGACTCCCGACAGAAGGAGGAGGGAGGGAGGTGTGAAGAAAAGGAAAGAAGAGGAGGAGAGGATTTATGTTTAGCTGTATTCCAAAGTGGTTAAGGTTAGACCTAGGCCTCAGGAATGGTTAGGATTAGACATAGAGGTCAGAAAGATTAGGGCTCAAGGGTGGTTAGGGTTAGGCATGGGGGTCGGAAAGGTTAAGGTTAGGATTCAGGCCTCGGGAATGGTTAAGGTTAGGCATGGGGATCAGAAAGGTTAGGATTAGGGCTCCGGGATGGTTAGGGTTAGGCATTGGGGTCGGAGAGGTTAAGGTTAGGATTCACGTCTCGAAAATGATTAGGGTTAAACATAGGGGTCAAAGAGTATCATGTTAGGGCTCAAGGGTGGTTAGGATTAGACCTGGGGGTCGGAGAGGTTAAGGTTAGGGTTCAGGTCTCTGGGCTGATATCAGGTAGCGGGGAACGCTTCCTACCCTGAATCATTATACAGTACACACGCACACACGCATACACGTATGCATGCAAAAACACGCACGCAGGCAGGCACACTCATACATACACTCAGACACACTCTCTTGCATGCTATTTTAACGTTGATGTATTGTCCATGTGTTTGTTTACCCAATTGTTTAAGGTTAGTTTTGGGCCTTCTCTTATGGCTCTGTTCGTTATGGGTCGGCCCATTGGAGTCTCACCATTCACTGACAAATTAGCACCAGGACTTCCTTCTGCCTTTTAATGAGACTAACCGTATCAGTCGTTGCTCCAAATACGCTTTGTACAGTATGTGTTTAAATATAGAAATAGTTCTCTTGAAGACGATCTGTTGGACGGTCCGTATTAAAACAGACTCTTTAACTTGACCTACTGAATGAAACGATTACTCCATCCACAGCCAGGGCTTAAGCTCATTCCACACACACAGCCAGGGCTTAAGCTCATTCCACACACACGCACATTTAACCAGCTGTCAAGCCCTCCCCCCACACTCCATTTCTTATGCTTGATGGATCCGGGGTCTGTAGTGACGCCTCTGGCACGGAGATGCAGTACCTCTGACCACTGCGCCCCTCGGGAGAGCCGTTATCATATCAAAGCTAACAGCTGCTTTAAAAGCACCACACATTTATCTGACGTGTGACTATTTGCAGAATGGTCTTAACAGTAATTTTGCACGCACCAGTGGTGTGGGTGTGTGAATGTGTAGAAATGTCAACAGTGTACGTTGTAAACAAAGCAATAGGCATGTAGGCTAACGCATATTTCCCTTTGAACTAAGCTCAGAAGTTGCAAATGCTAAAACACACACACACACACACACTGCCCTGTTAAATCATTCTCGACGTTGAGAATCAAAGGACGGCTGGCAGACACACACACACACGCTGCTCCCTGTCACTTTCTGAGAGAGAGGGAGAGGGAGAGGGAGAGCTGGCAAACATGTTGTTGTTCAATCCAATCTGTGTAACAGCCGTTGGTGGAAGAAGGTGAGGACCAAGGTGCAGCGTGGTACGTGTTCATATTGTTTAATAGGAATAGAACACTGAAAATACAAAACAAAAAAAAACAACGAGAACGAACGAAACCGAAACAGTTCTGTCTGGTGCAGATACAAACACTCAACAGAAAACAACTACCCACAAAACCCATGTTGGCAAGAGCTACCTAAGTATGGTTCTCAATCAGAGACAATGATAGACAGCTGTCCCTGATTGAGAACCATACCCGGCCAAAACATAGAAATACAAAAAAACATAGAAAAAGGAACATAGAATGCCCACCCTAGTCACACCCTGGCCTAATCAAAATAGAGAATAAAAGCCTGTCTATGGCCAGGGCGGGACAATCTGTAACTAGATCACCTGACTAGATCACAATGAGTGACATACATGCTGTCCAAACCGGCCCCATTGTTTGCACGAGCATTGCAAAATAAATGTACACATACATGTAATTCAGGTAGGCTAGTGGTTAGAGGGGGGAGGCAGGTAGGCTAGTGGTTAGAGGGGGGAGGCAGGTAGCCTAGTGGTTAGAGGGGGGAGGCAGGTAGGCTAGTGGTTAGAGGGGGGAGGCAGGTAGGCTAGTGGTTAGAGGGGGGAGGCAGGTAGGCTAGTGGTTAGAGGGGGGAGGCAGGTAGGCTAGTGGTTAGAGGGGGGAGGCAGGTAGGCTAGTGGTTAGAGGGGGGAGGCAGGTAGGCTAGTGGTTAGAGGGGGGAGGCAGGTAGCCTAGTGGTTAGAGGGGGGAGGCAGGTAGCCTAGTGGTTAGAGGGGGGAGGCAGGTAGCCTAGTGGTTAGAGGGGGGAGGCAGGTAGCCTAGTGGTTAGAGGGGGGAGGCAGGTAGGCTAGTGGTTAGAGGGGGGAGGCAGGTAGGCTAGTGGTTAGAGGGGGGAGGCAGGTAGGCTAGTGGTTAGAGGGGGGAGGCAGGTAGGCTAGTGGTTAGAGGGGGGAGGCAGGTAGGCTAGTGGTTAGAGGGGGGAGGCAGGTAGCCTAGTGGTTAGAGGGGGGAGGCAGGTAGGCTAGTGGTTAGAGGGGGGAGGCAGGTAGGCTAGTGGTTAGAGGGGGGAGGCAGGTAGGCTAGTGGTTAGAGGGGGGAGGCAGGTAGGCTAGTGGTTAGAGGGGGGAGGCAGGTAGCCTAGTGGTTAGAGGGGGGAGGCAGGTAGGCTAGTGGTTAGAGGGGGGAGGCAGGTAGGCTAGTGGTTAGAGGGGGGAGGCAGGTAGGCTAGTGGTTAGAGGGGGGAGGCAGGTAGGCTAGTGGTTAGAGGGGGGAGGCAGGTAGCCTAGTGGTTAGAGGGGGGAGGCAGGTAGCCTAGTGGTTAGAGGGGGGAGGCAGGTAGGCTAGTGGTTAGAGGGGGGAGGCAGGTAGCCTAGTGGTTAGAGGGGGGAGGCAGGTAGCCTAGTGGTTAGAGGGGGGAGGCAGGTAGCCTAGTGGTTAGAGGGGGGAGGCAGGTAGCCTAGTGGTTAGAGGGGGAGGCAGGTAGCCTAGTGGTTAGAGGGGGGAGGCAGGTAGGCTAGTGGTTAGAGGGGGGAGGCAGGTAGGCTAGTGGTTAGAGGGGGGAGGCAGGTAGGCTAGTGGTTAGAGGGGGGAGGCAGGTAGGCTAGTGGTTAGAGGGGGGAGGCAGGTAGGCTAGTGGTTAGAGGGGGGAGGCAGGTAGCCTAGTGGTTAGAGGGGGAGGCAGGTAGCCTAGTGGTTAGAGGGGGGAGGCAGGTAGCCTAGTGGTTAGAGGGGGGAGGCAGGTAGCCTAGTGGTTAGAGGGGGGAGGCAGGTAGGCTAGTGGTTAGAGGGGGGAGGCAGGTAGGCTAGTGGTTAGAGGGGGGAGGCAGGTAGGCTAGTGGTTAGAGGGGGGAGGCAGGTAGGCTAGTGGTTAGAGGGGGGAGGCAGGTAGGCTAGTGGTTAGAGGGGGGAGGCAGGTAGCCTAGTGGTTAGAGGGGGGAGGCAGGTAGGCTAGTGGTTAGAGGGGGGAGGCAGGTAGGCTAGTGGTTAGAGGGGGAGGCAGGTAGGCTAGTGGTTAGAGGGGGGAGGCAGGTAGGCTAGTGGTTAGAGGGGGGAGGCAGGTAGGCTAGTGGTTAGAGGGGGGAGGCAGGTAGCCTAGTGGTTAGAGGGGGGAGGCAGGTAGGCTAGTGGTTAGAGGGGGGAGGCAGGTAGGCTAGTGGTTAGAGGGGGAGGCAGGTAGGCTAGTGGTTAGAGGGGGGAGGCAGGTAGGCTAGTGGTTAGAGGGGGGAGGCAGGTAGGCTAGTGGTTAGAGGGGGGAGGCAGGTAGCCTAGTGGTTAGAGGGGGAGGCAGGTAGCCTAGTGGTTAGAGGGGGGAGGCAGGTAGGCTAGTGGTTAGAGGGGGGAGGCAGGTAGCCTAGTGGTTAGAGGGGGGAGGCAGGTAGCCTAGTGGTTAGAGGGGGAGGCAGGTAGCCTAGTGGTTAGAGGGGGGAGGCAGGTAGCCTAGTGGTTAGAGGGGGGAGGCAGGTAGCCTAGTGGTTAGAGGGGGGAGGCAGGTAGGCTAGTGGTTAGAGGGGGGAGGCAGGTAGCCTAGTGGTTAGAGGGGGGAGGCAGGTAGCCTAGTGGTTAGAGGGGGGAGGCAGGTAGCCTAGTGGTTAGAGGGGGGAGGCAGGTAGCCTAGTGGTTAGAGGGGGGAGGCAGGTAGCCTAGTGGTTAGAGGGGGGAGGCAGGTAGCCTAGTGGTTAGAGGGGGGAGGCAGGTAGCCTAGTGGTTAAGGCGTTGGACTAGTAACCGAAAGGTTGCAAGATCGAATCCCTGAGCTGACAATGTACAAATCTGCTGTTCTGCCCCTGAACAAGGTAGTTAACCCACTGTTCTTAAGCCATCATTGAAAATAAGAATTTGTTCTTAACTGACTTTAGTTAAAGGGGAAGAAAATCATTCCTATAAACTGCTGGTGTGTTTACAGAAGTAGAACTTGGTTCTATTTTAGATGCTTGTTGCGCTGCAAATCCCGCCCCTCCTATCTCCTCATTGGATTTTAGGAGCATATACCCCCGTGATGATAAAGATGAACGAGGTCCACACAGTTGGTGGTGGTAATGAACCTTAAATTTGGTTGACAACCGCCATTTCAGGTAAAATAACAACCCAATGTTTATCTCCCAGGACAAATTATCTAGCAACTGCAAGCTAGCTAAATGTCCATGAATGTTTCATGTGTGTTTCGACCTGTCCACAACAGAATTTAGTTTCAAGTTTCAATGTCACGTGCACAAGTACAGTGAAATGCCTTCCCTGCCAGCTCTAAACCCAACAATGCAATAATCGATATCAACGTAGTACTAAAAACATTACAATACAAAAACACACGAGAAATAAAAATACAAAATAAGAAGAACAGGATAAAGTAAGTAAGCATACTATATACAGGGTCAGTTCCAGTAGCATATTTACAAACTGCAGGGATACTGGAGTGATAGAGCATACTATATACAGGGTCAGTTCCAGTAGCATATTTACAAACTGCAGGGATACTGGAGTGATAGAGCATACTATATACAGGGTCAGTTCCAGTAGCATATTTACAAACTGCAGGGATACTGGAGTGATAGAGCATACTATATACAGGGTCAGTTCCAGTAGCATATTTACAAACTGCAGGGATACTGGAGTGATAGAGCATACTATATACAGGGTCAGTTCCAGTAGCATATTTACAAACTGCAGGGATACTGGAGTGATAGAGCATACTATATACAGGGTCAGTTCCAGTAGCATATTTACAAACTGCAGGGATACTGGAGTGATAGAGCATACTATATACAGGGTCAGTTCCAGTAGCATATTTACAAACTGCAGGGATACTGGAGTGATAGAGCATACTATATACAGGGTCAGTTCCAGTAGCATATTTACAAACTGCAGGGATACTGGAGTGATAGAGCATACTATATACAGGGTCAGTTCCAGTAGCATATTTACAAACTGCAGGGATACTGGAGTGATAGAGCATACTATATACAGGGTCAGTTCCAGTAGCATATTTACAAACTGCAGGGATACTGGAGTGATAGAGCATACTATATACAGGGTCAGTTCCAGTAGCATATTTACAAACTGCAGGGATACTGGAGTGATAGAGCATACTATATACAGGGTCAGTTCCAGTAGCATATTTACAAACTGCAGGGATACTGGAGTGATAGAGCATACTATATACAGGGTCAGTTCCAGTAGCATATTTACAAACTGCAGGGATACTGGAGTGATAGAGCATACTATATACAGGGTCAGTTCCAGTAGCATATTTACAAACTGCAGGGATACTGGAGTGATAGAGCATACTATATACAGGGTCAGTTCCAGTAGCATATTTACAAACTGCAGGGATACTGGAGTGATAGAGCATACTATATACAGGGTCAGTTCCAGTAGCATATTTACAAACTGCAGGGATACTGGAGTGATAGAGCATACTATATACAGGGTCAGTTCCAGTAGCATATTTACAAACTGCAGGGATACTGGAGTGATAGAGCATACTATATACAGGGTCAGTTCCAGTACCATATTTACAAACTGCAGGGATACTGGAGTGATAGAGGTAGATTAGCTCAAGGACATCAGACTGCTAAACAGCAATCAGCTAAACAGCAATTATTAACTCAGAGAGTCTGCTGCCTACTTTGAGACCCAATCACTGGCCGCTTTAATAAATGGTTCACTAGTCACTTTATACAATGCACTCTAAATAATGCCATTTTAATCATGTTCAATAATATCACATGTATATACTGTATTTTATACCATCTATTGCACCTTGCCTATGCCGCTCAGCCATCGCTCATCCATATACTTACATGTACATATTCTCATTCACCCATTTAGATTTGTGTTAGATTACTTGTTAGATATTACTGCACTGTAGGGAACTAGAAGCACAACCATTTTGCTACACTCGCATTAACATCTGCTAACCATGTGTATGTGACAAATAACATTTGACTTTATTTTATTTGAGAAATGTATAGGGGTAAGATGACTAGGCATCAGGATGTATGATAAACAGAATAGCAGCAGCGTAAATGTGACCCACCACCTGGATTCGGTCCTATGTAGAACATTTTTCCATTGTGTTCTTTACATTGGATAAAAGTAGAGACTCCGAGGTAGAAAATTGTATATCGTACACTGCAGTTGAGGAACAATGGGAAGGTCACTCTGCTTTGAAAGCTAATAAACTTATAACCCCACTTTTAATAAAATGGCCCTTGGTACACCTACTGGAGAGCTCTTCTTTGTCTTCCCTAGCTAGCTAAACAATGAACCGGCATAATCCCAACTCGTACCAATACAAGTATTGTCATAGCTGGAATATGAATTTGCAGGTAGCTAAAGCTAACCATTTAAGTTCAATGTTAGCTTGCTAACATTAGGCTTTAACTAGCAATGCAAATGTATTTCTTATTAGAATAATATTACTACACAAATCATACCCGTAACGTTCGCTAGCTAGCTAACAGTACGCTTTAACTGGCAATGAAAACATCTTTCTGACAAAATTAGAAATGTATAATATCTTAAAATGTATCTAGACTCTTACCCAGATACATGGATGAACACCCACGGCAGACTGGAACCATTTGACTCCGTTTTGTTTGTAGCTACATCTTGTTTGGCCAGCGTTGTATCAAAACACTCCAGTTCACACTGACCGTGGCATGTGCAGAAAGTAGCCCATCACAACGTTGTCCAACTGATCTGTCGATAGCGCCTGCTAAATTCAGGGCATTAATGTTGTTGAGAAAAGTAGCAACACTTTTGTAGTTCTCGATGACTAACATTATGTCTTTCAAAAGCGCTGCAGTAGAAAGGACTATCAACACATACTGAAAAGCTCACGTTATAGACAGAAGCATGCTACATGGCAGACCAATCCAAACTCATCCCCTGGCATGTCTAGCCCATCCATAATCTCAGCCAATCATGGCTAGCGGGAAGGTTCCTGTCTTTTTCCGTGGCTAAACCAACTAGGCTCGTAATTGAGCAATTGTATTCGTATTTTGAGATGGAATGAGAGTTTGTTATTAAGGCACATGAAAGTTCACATGTTCCTGTAGGCATTTTCTGTCCCCCAAAAAACACATTTTGATCAAAATACAAAAAGACCTTAAAATGCCTCTCCTGTGAAGTAGTGACGTGTGACCTACGTCTAGCTTCCTGAAACGAGTCACAAGAGTGTATGTGAGTGTGTGCGCGGGTGTGTAGTCAGTATAAATGTGTGTGGATGTTTTAATGTGTGTGTTGGAGTAAGAAGTGTGCATGAGCGTGTAGAGTCCTGTGAGTGTGCATAGAGACAATGCTAAATGAAACATAAATAGAAGGGTCAACGCAGATAGTAGGCTTACCGTATATACCGTATACAGGAAATAACCATTTTTCAACACTGTCAATACCTTTGAAACTATTTCTAAGAGGTTTTTCAATACATTTTAATATTTGTATCTAAGTAAATACCTGCAGTCAACTTGTGCAATGCGTTAGGGGATAAACCAGATCCCATTCTTCATTTCGCCTGTCACATTATCTTACAGGATGAACCTTAAGAGGTTCCCCAGAACATTTGAGCCAGTCACATGTTTGTTTGTAAATAGCGGGAGAAAGTGGGAGTCCAGCTGTGTATTGACAGGGGTCACGGTTTATATTGAAAGTCAACAGTGTTTTAGTTGCTACAATAGAGTGATCAGGGACGTGCAGCTATAGTTTCCCTTCACAGAAAATACATCAGTGCACCACATTCGGCAGGAAACAGCTTTATTGTCATCAGATGACTACAGAAGTGTGACGCTATGTGGCTGGCAGCCTCACAAGTAAATGAGTTTACAATGAAAAAGCAAGGTCTTTTTTTTCTCAAAACCGATACATGGCCGTCATATTTCTAATGTTTAGGCCTATCATAGAAAGAATTTAGCCAGGTACATTTCCTAATGTTTTCCTTAAAGTTCATCTTGCATTTTACTGGAGAAAAATAGGCTGGCTACACCGCGCAAAGAACCAGAGAAAAGTAGCTACACATCAGTCAGAGCGTTGTCTGTTCTCATCCGAGTTTAGAAGTGCAACTGGAGCACTGAAGTCTGATGCCGAGCAGGAAGTACATTCCGAATAATTTTACTTCTGAGTTTACAAAACGCAGCAAGATATTTCTTATGCATTTTATCCTTTTTTTTCCTGTGTGAAAAATGCAAAATTCTGCGTTAACATGACCCCTAAGTTTAACTTGCTCTCTAGGTAGGTGGCTGAATTAATATTGTGTTAGCTTTCTGCCGTGTTTGAGAAGTCAAAGCCCTTTGGATTACTTATTTGTACAGCTACCATTGCTCTCTTGATTTCCTTGCTTTTTTTTCTCCTCTCCGTTCTCTGCCCGCCTGCGATTCCCCCATCTTCTCCGAGCAGAGCAGGGAGGCCCTTTGTCCTAGTGACTTCAGACTCAGCCACAGCACGTAGAATGTCTGCTGAAGAGCCAGTACTGCTCTTCCTTCAGCCACAGCACGTAGAATGTCTGCTGAAGAGCCAGGACTGCTCTTCCTTCAGCCACAGCACGTAGAATGTCTGCTGAAGAGCCAGGACTGCTCTTCCTTCAGCCACAGCACGTAGAATGTCTGCTGAAGAGCCAGTACTGCTCTTCCTTCAGCCACAGCACGTAGAATGTCTGCTGAAGAGCCAGGACTGCTCTTCCTTCAGCCACAGCACGTAGAATGTCTGCTGAAGAGCCAGGACTGCTCTTCCTTCAGACTCAGCACGCAAAGCACCCCCACACCATATTTGAGGGCCCATGCCTCCTGATCCCGTGCTGTCGCACGTATGTGTGGATCATTTGATGTCCTTAGTGATTTGAACCCTGACGAACTTGAAGCTCTCGACAAGCTCCACTGCAGCCCCATCGATGTGTATCGGTCAATGCTCGCCCCCCCCATTTCCGGTAGTCCACGATCAGCTCCTTGGTCTTACTGATGTTGAGGGAGAGGTTGTTGTCCCGACACCACACTACCAGGTCACTGACCTCCTCCCTGTAGGATGCCTCATCTTTTTGGAAGTGATGTTGGAGGTGATGGTGGAGGTGATGGTAGAGTAGATGGTGGAGGTGCTGTTGGAGGAGGTGTTGGAGATGATGGTGGAGGTGATGCTGGAGTAGATGGTGGAGGAGCTGTTGGAGGAGGTGTTGGAGGAGGTGTTGGAGGTGATGGTGGAGGAGGTATTGGCGGAGGTGTTGGAGGAGGTGTTGGATGTGAGGGTGGAGAAGGTGTTGGAGGTGATGGAGGTGATGTTGGAGGAGGTGTTGGGGTGATGGTGGAGGTGATGGTGGAGAAGGTGTTGGAGGTGATGGTGGAGGAGGTGATGGTGGAGGTGATGGTGGAGGGGGTGTTGGAGGTGATGGTGGAGGTGATGGTGGAGGAGATGGTGGAGATGATGGTGGAGGTGATGGTTGAGGAGGGTAATGGTGGAGGTGATGGTGGAGGAGGTGTTGGAGGTGTTGGAGGAGGTGTTGTATGTGATGGTGGAGGAGGTGTTGGAGGGGGTGTTGGGGGTGATGGTGGAGGTGATGGTGGAGATGATGGTGGAGGAGGTGATGGTTGAGGAGGTAATGGTGGAGGTGATGGTGGAGGAGGTGTTGGAGGTGATGGTGGAGGTGTTGGAGGTGATGGAGGTGATGGTGGAGGAGGTGTTGGAGGGGGTGTTGGGGGTGATGGTGGAGGTGATGGTGGAGGAGATGTTGGAGGTGATGGTGGAGGTGTTGGAGGAGGTGTTGGATGTGATGGTGGAGGAGGTGTTGGAGGTGATGGAGGTGATGGTGGAGGTGATGGTGGAGGAGGTGTTGGAGTTGATGGTGGAGGTGATGGTGGAGGAGGTGTTGGATGTGATGGTGGAGGAGGTGTTGGATGTGATGGAGGTGATGGTGGATGTGATGGTGGAGGAGGTGTTGGAGGTGATGTTGGAGGAGGTGTTGGAGGTGATGTGTGGAGGAGGTGTTGGAGGTGATGGAGGTGATGGTGGAGGAGGTGTTGGAGGTGATGGTGGAGGTGATGGTGGAGGTGATGTTGGAGGAGGTGTTGGAGGTGATGGTGGAGGTGATGGTGGAGGAGGTGTTGGAGGTGATGTTGGAGGAGGTGTTGGATGTGATGGTGGAGGAGGTGTTGGAGGTGATGGAGGTGATGGTGGATGTGATGGTGGAGGGGTTGGAGGTGATGGTGGAGGTGATGGTGGAGGGGTTGGAGGTGATGGTGGAGGTGATGATGGAGGTTTAACCTGTGTGTCATGAACGTGTCTGGTGGATATAGACTAAATCCACATGCGCACGATGGCGCTCGCAGATGCACGAGTGGAGCTGGTTTTATGAACATGTCACAAGGATCTGGTCTCGCGTAGTTGTGTGCTTGTAAACAAGAAGTAGTAATGTGACAGGTGAAATGAAGAATGCCGTTTTCTTTATCTTCTAACATATTGCACAAGGTGACTTGCAGGTATTTACTTAAAATGTAGCTTCAAGTATTCAAATGTATTAAAAAAAACTTCATAGAAATATTGTGAACGTTATTGACAAACCATCCCGTGGTATTTCCAAATAGCCCCATATACGGTATATACGGTTTACTGCCCAAGCCTAATTGGTTCATGACTGCTGTCAGTGTGTTCAGGAGAGGAGAGGACAGGGGGAGAGGACCGGAGGGAGAGGAGGGGAGGGGAAAGGAGAGGCCAGGAGATGACAGGACAGGAGATGAGAGGATAGGGGTTGACAGGAGAGGAGACAGGCAGACTGCCCAGGGCAGAATTCTGGGTCAGCCTGCTTCAGGGATAATGGTGGAAATCCATCTTTATTCCAGTTGGTATTCCAGATGTGTGACCATGGTCCTGGTCTAATCCTACTCAGGATTTCTCTCACCAAAACCTCACCCCTGCCTCCCTCCTAACCTCTCTCCTCCATTCACCCCTCTGTCTGTCCCTTCCTTCACCTCGCAAACTTTTTTCTCTTACCTACTCTCCTACCTCCACCCCACTCCTCTCTTCCATATTGTCCTCTCCTCATCTCCATATCTCCTTTCCACCCACCCATGGTTGTGGTTTAATCCCCCTGGTGGGTCTTTCTCTGGGCTAGGATTAGTGATCTGTCCCGTTCCACTGGCGAACATACAGAGTTGTGTGTGTGTGTATGTGTGTGTGTGTGTGTGTGAGGCACAGAGGTATAAATCATTGGAGCCCAATGTGTCACACTCAGGACAAAACCATATCGATTAAGGCAGTCCCCGCACCTCTGATTCAGAGGGGTTGGGTTAAATGCGGAAGACACATTTCAGTTGAAGACATTCTGTTGTACAACCCCCCCCCCCCCCCCCCCCCCCCCCCCCCCCCCCCCCCTCCCAGATGGGATGGCGTATTGCTGCAGAATGCTGTGGTAGCCATGCTGGTTTAGTGTGACTTGAATTCTAAATAAATCACAGACAGTGTCACCAGAAAAACACACCCACACCATATTTGGGGACCCATGCCAAACTTTTACAACCTGTCTCATCATCGCCGGTGATCAGGCCTCCCACCGTTATGTCGTCAGCAAACTTGATTATAGTGTTGGAGTGGTGCGTGGCCACTCAGTCGTGGGTGAACAGGGAGTACAGGTGTTGAGGGTCATGTTGGAGGTGTTAGTAGTTTATGTTATTCTTTAGTAACAAAGACCCCAAAGCAAATCAGGGGCAGGAAAATGGGTTTATTCAAATAGGACAAATCAGGCTTGGAAGTAGATGGTCATTCTCCCCTGTCCTCAGTGATGCTCTCTCAGTGATTCTCCCCTGAACAAAGAGACAGGATGTAGTTTATAACTCAGCCCTAGCCTGTGGTTGACCAATTAGAATTCCTTCCAATAAAACTGGGCCAATGGCCAAATAACAAGTATCCTATTTCAGACTCAACTTATAGACAAATTCCTCCCATGCCTCTGCATGAATCCCCTATTACAGAAAAAACACTATTTCCGTTTATCCTTAGTACTCTATTGACTTTTAGTCCTCTTGATCTTTAGTACTGTCTCTGCGTTGTGTATTTATCTTTGAATTATTCTTATGCTCCCCCTTAGACCATTTCAAAAAATAAATATACTTAAAATGTATTTTTTAGAAACCAATAGAAAACAATTAGCAGTAAAAGCATAACATCATTCACATTAAACACCTTCATTTCCATAAAACACAAAGGACATATTGTACTTGCTGTTACAATTAGAAATATATTATATTATAGAAAACAAGTATTAACAGGTGTAATGATGATGTCCCTTACGATTCCTACCACATCCTGTAATAGGAGGAAACTCACACAAAAACATTATTGTAATTGTCTACAAGACAATATTCAATCGTCCTATTCACCAAGTCCTTTAAAAGTGACCAGCTCTTCCACACTGGTATCAGTCCCACATAGATAACTATTGGAAATGATTCTTCTTCTGTTCCACTGGTTGATAAGGACTTCTCTAATGAGCACTTCACCAGTGATCTTGTATCACTTCAAGTACAGTCCTTGGGTTAAGGAATATTGCTTCAGCTTCAGACTTTAGATTCTCATAACCTGTAACGAAGGAAACAAAAAAGTGAAAGTAACATGTTTCAATATAAATTGATATTTCACATAGATTTCCCTAAGTAAGCATGTCCCAATTTTCAGGAAAACGTTGGACATTTCACCTAGATATCCCTAATATGACTGCGGTGTACAACATAGAAGCTTATCAGGTTCTGATCATCTTACTGTGCTTCTTCAGCTGAGATTGACCCCCGATTGCTAATCAATTAGTTATTGATTCTCCAGGCTCTGCTTTGTCATCGATATGGACAACCTTGCAGTGACATGTATCAATCGTGATTTTCCCTGGACTTTTACTGCCGACCTCGTTATGAGCAAAACTTGACAAGGACTTTCCCATCTTGGTCCTAATGTGTCTGTTACATATTTATGTACCATCACCCGCTATCCTGGCACTACGTCATGTCCCCCCTCGGTAGTTATTCCCCACTCCTCTTTTACCTGTCTTTCTGCTTCCTATATGCAATAGTTAAGCATTGTGTCACTTATAAAGTGAACGTCTGCTTTTCTCAAATCTAACGTGCCTGGTAGTGACATGGGTCGACCTGTGACGACCTCAAACGCACTCAACCCTGTGGTTTTGTTATGTGTTGCCCGTATACTACATATTACCGTAGGCAATGCATCTGGCCATGTCTCTCTTTCAAAACTCAGTTTGTGCTTTCTACCTGTCCACTCGATTGAGGATGATAAGTGCAGTGTAGTTGCCAGTTTTTGTTCAGAAGACGAGCTACCTCCTGACACACTTTTCCTGTGAAATGAGAATCAAATTGTTCTGGAAATCCCCATCTGGGAACAATTTCTCGAATCAGAATTTTAGCTGTGTGTTGTGCAGTTCCTTTCTTAGTAGGGTAGGCTTCAAACCATCGTGAGAAACAATCAACAACGACCAGCACATCTTCATGTCCTTTACATTTGGTCAGCGTGATGTAATCAAGCTGTAGATGTCTGAAGGGTCCTGGTGGGGCAGGCGCTCATCGTATCTGTACTTTCACTCGGCCCTTGGTGTTGTTTTCCATACCAGTGTTGCAATTCACCACAACGGCCTCAGCCTCTTTCCGCACACCAGGATTCCACCATTTTCCCACAAAATGATAAACTACCTTGTCCAAACCAATGTGCCCCAAAGAGGGGATCTGTGTCACCCAGTAGGGAAAGAGTGCATTTGGCGCTACACATCTCAGGCTGTATTTCCACATTTCTTGTTTGAGTTTGCACCCTGCATCCATCCATTCCCACACTTCATCTTTTGGTGCACTGCATATATCAAATGTGTTGCAATGTATCCAAGGTTTATCTCCTAATCAGTTTAGGTGACAGAGGTGTTCTCTTGGCAGCCACCTTGGAAGCTTTGTCAGCCAAATCATTACCTTTACTCTCGTCTGTAAAGATTTTTCCATGTGCTTTCATTTTCAAAATTGCAACTTGTCCAGGTAACTGGAGAGCATTCAGTAGAGCTCTCACCTTTGGTCCATTCTTCACAGGAGCTCCCAATGATGTCATGAATTCTCTGTTTTTCCATATTTTTCCCAAAATCATGGCTAACACCAAAATCATACCTTGATAGATAGATATTAGCTGTTATTCCTTCAGCCTGTTTGCATGCTTCTGTCAAAGCCACCAATTCCTCCACCTGTGTTGATGTTCCTGCAGGTAACGTTCCTGTCACTATCACATTGTCCATTGTAGTAACTGCCCAGCCTCCCTTCCTCACACCCTCCTCCACAATGCTTGAACCGTCTGTGTAGAACATAAACCTATGTTCATGTTCAAATAATGTGTTATCTGGAGGAAGCATCAGAGTAACTGGATTACATGGTGTCTTTTCAACTATACCCATGTCCCATAGATCTTTAATCAATACTTGAGTAGCTCCATAGCTTCCTTGCTAATGGGATATTGTTTTGTGCAAGGTGGGGCAACACCTGTCAAGCACACTGGTTCCAAATCCAAAGCTCTACACTCATTTGTCTTCATTGGACAAATAGAAATTGATAATGGTTTGGTTTGTTTCATATCTGTCTCTGCCCCCCCCCCCCACCACCACCACTCATTTGCTCTCATCTTCTTGCCTGTGCACTGAGGACATATATGTTTTGCATAAGATATGGGCAATACAGTGACTTCAGCACCCGTATCTACTAAAAAAAATACTCCAAAGTTACTAACCATCATGTTGACATATAGTCCATTCGAATTCATATGTACACCAGCTGACTTGGGATGTAAGAGGGGGTCTATTAGTTTCCCTCAACAGCATCCAGCAAACTCTGCTGCTGGTACGGAGCTTCTTACATTTCTGCATCAACATTGTGTCGTTTGGGGCTGTTGTCCAGATTCCATTTCCCTTAGACTGACCCTGCTTCTCCTGGCCATTCCTCATAAGAACACATTTTCTTTCCTGACATTCTTTGCCGGTGACCAGAAATCCCGCAATAATAACATACACCAGGTTTCTCTTCCGCTGAACGAATAATGTTGTTGGTTTCACTCTACACAACTCTGATAACAGACGGTTTATTATGTTGATTGATGTCTCTGTCTAGTTGTGACAACCTGTCGATGATGTCGCCGTAGTTTTGTCTTTCCCAGTCATTCGTTTTTCGCAAAACCATCATGTATTGTTTGCATTAGCTGATGAGTGATTGCCTCCATTTTTGTAGGAATTGAGTGCATCTTCATCTTCCATGTCAGGTAACCCACTGTGTCTAACCACCTCTGCTCTAAACCTTTCTTCAACAAATGGTTATTTTGTTTTTTTGCATTGGTCAGACCCTTAATTAAGGAAAACATGTGTTGCTCTCCATCCATCGGCCACATCTTGCTCTTCACCACCCACAGCTCTATAAACCTTTTCTTCAAGTACATCATGTTCACGGTGGTTCAAAACAAAGGCTAGTAACTGTAACCCATCATAAGGATGTGGATTGTAGAGTTTCTTATGGTCCCACATTTTCATACCCACTTCTCAGGGATGTTTCAAGGTTTTTGACCATTCATCCAGCTCTTTTGGATATGCTGACTTATGTGTGTTTACTGTCACCGGAGGTTTGTCTTTGCTACCTTTTACAGACTGTGTTCTGGTTGGCCTGAGACATCGTTTGTCACTGCTGTCAGTATCGGTTGACTCAAAGCCAGGCAATGCTGACCAGATGCTTGAAACCCGATCATCCTTGAGAAACTCAGCCTGAGGGTGGATTGAAGGAACAAAGGGTCCTCCACATGTTGGAGTCTGTTTTAACGACCATTGACTGTAATTGTTGAATTTCTTCTTTCAAGGTTTTGATTTGTCCACCAAGAGCTTTCAAACTATCCTTATATCTCTGCAATATCCTGTCATGATTCTCCAGAAATAATTTCTCATCCCATTTTCTTACTTTGGCTAATACTAGACAATGTGTTAAAGACCATAGTGTCTTTGTCACGGAATTAGACATCCTCTGTATTTCCCGCCCAAAGCTTTTTATATATCAGACAGATTCCAGATTCCATCTTTGTCAACAATGAATATTTCTTTATTATAGTTATAGTTTGTTCAAGGTTGTTTTTGGTATTTTAACCTGTGTGTCATGAACGTGTCTGGTGGATATAGACTAAATCAACATGCACATGATGGCGCTCGCAGACGCACGCGTGGAGCTGGTTTGATGAACATGTCACAAGGCTCCGGTCTCCCATAGTCGTGTGCTTGTAAACAAGAGATAGTAATGTGACAGGACAGGAGGGGATAGGAGGGAGGGGACAGGAGGGAGGGGACAGGAGGGGACAGGAGAGGAGAGGTTAGGATGGAGAGGAGAGGACAGGAGGAAGAGGAGAGGAGAGGACCGGAGGCAGAGGAGGGGCCAGGAGAGGAGAAGTTAGGATGGAGAGGAGAGGACAGGAGGAAGGGGAGAGGAGGGGACCGGAGGCAGAGGAGGGGCCAGGAGAGGAGAGGAGAAGTTAGGATGGAGAGAAGAGGGCAGGAGGAAGAGGAGAGGAGAGGACCGGAGGCAGAGGAGGGGCCAGGAGAGGAGGGGAGGGGTTAGGATGGAGAGGAGAGGAGGGAGGGGACAGGAGGGAGAGGACATGACAGGAGAGGAGAGGAGGGAGGGGACAGGAGGGAGAGGACAGGACAGGAGAGGAGAGGACAGGATGGATAGGAGAGGACGGAGGGGACAGGAGAGGAGGGAGGGGACAGGAGAGGAGGGGCCAGGAGAGGAGAGGTCAGAACAGGAGAGGAGAGGAGGGAGGGGACAGGAGGGAGAGGACAGGAGAGGAGAGGACAGGATGGATAGGAGAGGACGGAGGGGACAGGAGGGGAGCGGAGGGGACAGGAGGGAGAGGACAGGGGGGACAGGAGAGGAGAGGACATGAGGGGACAGGAAGAGGACAGGAGGGAGGGGACAGGAGAGGGGAGGACAGAAAGAGGAGAGGAAGGAGGGGAGAGGAGGGAGGGGACAGGGGGAGGACAGGAGGGGACAGGATGGGAGGAGACAGGAGAGGAGAGGACAGGAGGGGATATGAGAGGAGGGGACTGCGAGGGGGGGTAGGATGGAAGAGGACAGGAGGAAAGGGACAGGAGGGGACAGGCCAGGGGAGGACAGGAGGGGACAGGAGGGGACAGGAGGAGGAGACAGGAGAGGAGAGGACAGGAGGGGATATGAGAGGAGGGGGACTGGAGGGGGGGTGCGATGGAAGAGGACAGGAGGAAAGGGACAGGAGGGGACAGGACAGGGGAGGACAGGAGAGGAGAGGACAGGAGGGGACAGGAGGGAGGGGACAGGAGAGGAGAGGACAGGAGGGGATAGGAGAGGAGAGGTCAGGAGAGGAGAGGAGGGAGGGGACAGGAGGAAGAGGACAGGATGGATAGGAGAAGACAGGAGAGGAGAGGGAGACCCCTCTTAAACTTTTTTCTCTTACCTACTCTCCTACCTCCAACCCACTCCTCTCTTCCATATTGTCCTCGCCTCCTCTCCATCTCTCCTTTCCACCCACCCATGGTTGTGGTTTAATCCACCTGGTGGGTCTTTCTCTGGGCTAGGATTAGTGATCTGTCCCGTTCCCCTGGCGAACATACAGAGTTGTGTGTGTGTGTGTGTGTGTGTGTGTGTGTGTGTGTGTGTGTGTGTGGTGTGTGTGTGTGTGTGTGTGTGTGGTGTGTGTGTGTGTGTGTGTGTGTGAGGCAAAGAGGTATACATCATTGGAGCCCAGTGTGTCCACACTCAGGACAAAACCATAATCCCACAATCCACTGGGATTTCACTGAGGGAGGCGGACAATCGAACGCTTTTGTGAAGAGGAAAGGAGAGATAGAGATGGGAAGGGAGTGAAGAGCTATGAGGAGGAAGGGGTGAGAAGGGCTGAAAGAGAAGAGCCCTTAGCCAACACCAGGGATTCTAGTACAATATGTTAGTTTATATACATGTATTCTGATCCTAATGGAAAAGCACCCTATTCTGACAACAGGTCCACCACCTACACACTTCATACAGTCCTCCTCTCCCTGCCCCTCCTAATGGAAAAGCACCCTATTCTGACAACAGGTCCACCACCTACACACTTCATACAGTCCTCCTCTCCCTGCCCCTCCTAATGGAAAAGCACCCTATTCTGACACAGGTCCACCACCTACACACTTCATACAGTCCTCCTCTCCCTGCCCCTCCTAATGGAAAAGCACCCTATTCTGACAACAGGTTCCACCACCTACACACACTTCATACAGTCCTCCTCTCCCTGCCCTCCTAATGGAAAAGCAACCCTATTCTGACAACAGGTCCACCACCTACACACTTCATACAGTCCTCCTCTCCTGCCCCTCCTAATGGAAAAGCAACCCTATTCTGACAACAGGTCCACCACCTACACACTTCATACAGTCCTCCTCTCCCTGCCCCTCCTAATGGAAAAGCACCCTATTCTGACAACAGGGTCACACCACCTACACACTTCATACAGTCCTCCTCTCCCTGCCCCTCCTAATGGAAAAAGCACCCTATTCTGACAACAGGTCCACCACCTACACACTTCATACAGTCCTCCTCTCCCTTGCCCCTCCTAATGGAAAAGCACCCTATTCTGACAACAGGTCCACCACCTACACACTTCATACAGTCCTCCTCTCCCTGCCCCTCCTAATGGAAAAGCACCCTATTCTGACAACAGGTCCACCACCTACACACTTCAATACAGTCCTCCTCTCCTCTGCCCCGCCTAATGGAAAAGCAACCCTATTCTGACAACAGGTTCACCACCTACACACTTCATACAGTCCTCCTCTCCCTGCCCCTCCTAATGGAAAAGCACCCTATTCTGACAAACATGTCCACCACCTACACACTTCATACAGTCCTCCTTCCCCTGCCCCTCCTAATGGAAAAGCAACCCTATTCTGACACAGGTCCACCACCTACACACTTCATACAGTCCTCCTCTCCCTGCCCCTCCTAATGGAAAGCACCCTATTCTGACAACAGGTCCACCACCTACACAACTTCATACAGGCCTCCTCTCCCTGCCCCTCCTAATGGAAAAAGCACCCTATTCTGACAACAGGTCCAACCACCTACACACTTCATACAGTCCTCCTCTCCCTGCACCCTCCTAATGGAAAAGCACCCTATTCTGACAACAGGTCCACCACCTACACACTTCCATACAGTCCTCCTCTCCTGCCCCTCCTAATGGAAAAGCACCCTATTCTGACAACAGGTCCACCACCTACACACTTCATACAGTCCTCCTCTCCCTGCCCCTCCTAATGGAAAAGCACCCTATTCTGACAACAGGTCCACCACCTACACACTTCATACAGTCCTCCTCTCCCTGCCCCTCCTAATGGAAAAGCACCCTATTCTGACAACAGGTTCACCACCTACACACTTCATACAGTCCTCCTCTCCCTGCCCCTCCTAATGGAAAAGCACCCTATTCTGACAACAGGTCCACCACCTACACACTTCATACAGTCCTCCTCTCCCTGCCCCTCCTAATGGAAAAGCACCCTATTCTGACAACAGGTCCACCACCTACACACTTCATACAGTCCTCCTCTCCCTGCCCCTCCTAATGGAAAAGCACCCTATTCTGACAACAGGTCCACCACCTACACACTTCATACAGTCACCCTCTCCCTGCCCCTCCTGGAAAGTACTTCATATCGGTTCCAGCAAAGCATGATGGTCTTGCTAGATGTTTTCATGATTTGCCTTCATGTCTATTTAAACTGTTGTGGTTATATTGGACACTGCTGTCGTTCACTTGAGCGTTGTTTTGGGGACGATGGCACTTACTCTTTGTCATGTTAATAATGATGAGCTACGATTTGTCTAGGACAGTCTCCTCCTCCTCTCTTCTTCCTCCCCTCCCCTCTCTTGTCCTCTCTTCTCCTCCTGCCCTCTCCTCTCTTCACCTCCCCTCTTCTCCCCTCCCCTCTCCTGTCCTCTCTTCTCCTCTTCCCCTCTCCTCTCCTCTCTTCACCTCCCCTCTTCTCTTCTCCCCTCTCCTGTCCTCTCTTCTCCTCTTCCCCTCTCTCTCCTCTCTTCACCTCCCCTCTTCTCTTCTCCCTCTCCTGTCCTCTCTTCTCCTCTTCCCCTCTCCTCTCCTCTCCTCTCTTCACCTCCCCTCTTCTCCCCTCCCCTCTCCTGTCCTCTCTTCTCCTCTTCCCCTCTCCTCTCCTCTCCTCTCCTCTCCTCTCCTCTCCTCTCTTCACCTCCCCTCTTCTCTTCTCCCCTCTCCTGTCCTCTCTTCTCCTCTTCCCCTCTCCTCTCCTCTCCTCTCTTCACCTCCCCTCTTCTCTTCTCCCCTCTCCTGTCCTCTCTTCTCCTCTTCCCCTCTCCTCTCCTCTCCTCTCTTCACCTCCCCTCTTCTCTTCTCCCCTCTCCTGTCCTCTCTTCTCCTCTTCCCCTCTCCTCTCCTCTCCTCTCTTCACCTCCCCTCTTCTCTTCTCCCCTCTCCTGTCCTCTCTTCTCCTCTTCCCCTCTCCTCTCCTCTCCTCTCTTCACCTCCCCTCTTCTCCCCTCCCCTCTCCTGTCCTGTCTTCTCCTCTTCCCCTCTCCTCTCCTCTCCTCTCTTCACCTCCCCTCTTCTCTTCTCCCCTCTCCTATCCTCTCTTCTCCTCTTCCCCTCTCCTCTCCTCTCTTCACCTCCCCTCTTCTCTTCTCCCCTCTCCTGTCCTCTCTTCTCCTCCTGCCCTTCCCCCTCCTCTCTTCACCTCCCCTCTCCTCCCCTCCCCTCTCCTGTCCTGTCCTGTCCTCTCTTCACCTCCCCTCTTCTCCCCTCTCCTCTCTGTCTATCCTGTTGAGAACACAGGTGTTGTTCTCTCCTGCTGAGCAATGTAATTGGTTAGACCACTGTTGTGCTCTTTAAAGAGCCAGAGATCTATTTAAACCCCTTTAAAGAGCCAGGGATTTATTTACACCCCTTTAAAGAGCCAGAGATCTATTTAAACCCATTTAAAGAGCCAGATATCTATTTAAACCCCTTTAACCTCTCTAGGTTACGTGGGATGCTAGCATTCCCACCTCGTCAACAGCCAGTGAAACTGCAGGGCGCCAAATTCAAAACAACAGAAATCCCATAATTAAAATTCCTCAAACATACAATTATTTTACACAATTTTTAAGATACACTTGTTGTTAATCCAGAAATAGTGTCCGATTTCAAAAAGGCTTTACGACGAAAGCACACCAAACGATTATGTTAGGTCAGAGCCAAGTCACAGAAAAACACAGCCATTTTTCCAGCCAAAGAGAGGAGTCACAAAAAGCAGTAATAGAGATAAAATGAATCACTAATCTTTGATGATCTTCATCAGATGACACTCATAGGACTTCATGTTATACAATACATGTATGTTTTGTTCGGTAAAGTTCATATTTATATCCAAAAATTGTAACGATTGTCGTCGAGAGAAGGAGAGGAGGACCAAAGTGAAGCGTGGTACGTGTCCATAATACTTTTAATCCAGAATGAACAAAAACAGAATGAACAAAAACAACAAAACCATAAACAGTTCTGACAGGTGCAACAAACACTAACCAGAAAATAATCACCCAACTCAAAATGGGAAAACAGGCTACCTAAGTATGGCTCTCAATCCGAGACAATGATAGACAGCTGCCTCTGATTGAGAACCATACCAGGTCAAACACATAGAAAAAGAAAACCTAGACCTACAACATAGAATACCCACCCACATCACACCCTGACCAAACTAAAAATAGAAACATACAAAGCAATCCACGCGTTATGTTCAGTAGTTCCAAAACATCCTTGATTTTGCAGAGAAACACATCAATTTACAGAAATACTCATGATAATCATTGCTAAAAGATACAACTGTTATGCATGGAATTTTAGATCCACTTCTCCTCAATGCAACCGCTGTGTCAGATTTCAAAAAAACTTTACGGAAAAAGCAAACTATGCAATAATCTGAGTACAGCCCTCAGACAACAAATCAAGCCAAACAGATATCCGTCATGTTGGAGTCAACAAAAGTCAGAAATAACATTATAAATATTCACTTACCTTTGAGAATCTTCCCCAGAATGCACTTCCAGGAATCCCAGTTCCACAATAAATGTTAGTTTTTTCGATAATGTCCATAATTTACGTCAAAATACCTCCTTTTTGTTCACGCGTTTAGCCCAGTATTCCAAATTCATGACGCACGATCACTAGGAGCAGACGAAAAGTCAAAACGTTCCGTTACAGTCCGTAGAAACAGATCAAACGATGTATAGAATCAATCTTTAGGATGTTTTTAACATAAATCTTCAATAATGTTCCAACCGGAGAATTCCTTTGTCTTCAGAAATGCAATGGAACGCAAGCTAACTCTCACATGAACGAGCGTGGCCAGCTCGTGCCTCTCTGGCAGACCTCTGACTCATTCCTCTCTCATTCGCCCCCACTTCACAGTAGAAGCATCAAACAAGGTTCTAAAGACTGTTGACATCTAGTGGAAGCCTTAGGAAGTGCAATATGACCTCATAGACACTGTGTATTCGATAGGCCAAGAGTTGAAAAACTACAAACCTCAGATTTACCACTTCCTGGTTGGATTTTTTCTCAGGTTTTTGCCTGCCATTTGAGTTATGTTATACTCACAGACATCATTCAAACAGTTTTAAAAACTTCAGAGTGTTTTCCATCCAAATCGACTAATTAAATGCATATTCTAGCTTTTATGGCTGAGTAGCAGGCAGTTTAATTTGGGCACGCATTTCATCCAAAATTCTCAATGCTGCCCCCTACCCTAGAGAAGTTAAACATGCCTTTCAGGTATAGTACACAGACAGGCCATGGTTTCCTTTTTTGAAAATGTGGTGCCAGACAACGTGACCGGGAAGATTTTATTTTACCGGACATTTGAGAAATTGACCATTTATCAATATGCATTGGGTGCGTAACCTGTTAGGGCGTCCACTCACAGTGCTCAGAATGACAGAAATCACATTCAGATTATGTATTTTTTGGTACTTTTACCAGTTTTTCTCCCCAATTTCATGATATCCATTTTGTAGTTACAGTCCGGTCCCATCGCTGCTTCTTGACACACTGCTCGCTTAACCCGGAAGCCAGCCACACCAATGTGTCAGAGAAAACACTGTCCAGCTGGCGACCGAGGTCAGCTTGCAGGTGCCCGGCCCACCACAAGAAGTCGCTATAGTGCGATGGGACAAGGAAATCCCGGCCGGTCAGACCCTCATGGGTCTCCAGGTCACCAGATGTGCTGAGCCGGCTTAATGGCACCTGGCTCGATGCCCACTCTAGCCCGGCCGATACGAGGCACTGTTATGTACCGCACCGGGCTATGCCTGCGCAACGGGGACACCGTGCGCCTCATGGCATAACACGTGCCTGCCCGGTCCCTCTCTCTCCACGGTAAGCATAGGGAATTGGCTCAGGTCTACTACCTGACTTAGCCACACTCCCCGTGTGCCCCCCCCTAAGACATTTTTGGGGCTGCCTCTCGGGCTTCCAGCCACGCTGCCTCCATACCACCTCTCGGCTTTCGCTGCCTCCAGCTCTGCCTTGGGGCGGCGATATTCCCCAGCCTGTGCCCAGGGTCCTTTACCGTCCAAAATCTCCTCCCATGTCCAGGAGGCTGGAGATCGCTGCTGCTGCCCGTTACCACGCTGCTTGGTCCTTTGGTGGTGGGTGTTTCTGTAACGCTCGTCCTCTTCTTCTGACGAGGAGTAGCAAGGATCGGACCAAAGCGCAGCGTGGTACGTATTCATGACGATATTTATTCAACTCAGAACACTGAAACAAAAATAACAATGAGAATGATACGAAATGAAATAGTCCTGTCTGGTGACATACACAAAGACAGAAAACAAACACCCACGAAACACAAGTGGAAAAAGGCTACCTAAGTATGATTCTCAATCAGAGACAACGGACGACACCTGCCTCTGATTGAGAACCATACCAGGCCAAACTCAAACACAACATAGAAAACGGAACATAGACAACCCACCCAACTCACGCCCTGACCATACTAAAACAAAGACATAACAAAGGAACTAAGGTCAGAACGTGACACTCACGTGCTGCCTATGAAGTCTTTATAAAATAATTTACTCTACGTTGTCATGGTCTGATTTTGTCTATAGGCTACCTCGAAGCAAGGTTAGACACACCTCATAATATGAAGTAAAACATTCAGGTTTCAAACAATGAAGAATGTTTTCAAAACGCATACTGCCTCCAGCTCACATGTTGATGCGCTGATGGCCTGTGCCTGCACTTGAATGGTGAATGGGAGGTGCACTTCAATTACCAGTTGAGAAATACAAATATAATCATGCACCAAAACAGTTTTAAACAAGCGATTGCATTTAGAATGGTTGTGCACTTGGCTTTTAAAAGCACATGTTTTACCCCAGCAGCAACCAGCTGAGGAGCTTCAGGAGTATTCCTGCTCAGAATAGGCTCTGTATGCTGTGCGCGTGTGATAGTTGTGTTGGATAAATAAGATGCATGATGACTAATGAAAATACATGCCAATTTAATTCCACAAAATTATGCAAATGTGCATATAGACTGATTAGCATGACAGTTAAATGTATTTATATTGAGTGGTATTTCCATCAATTATTTGGCAATGTTTATTATATCTTTTTTGGGGGGGGCCTTTTCATGTTTTTCTCTGTACA
Organism: Oncorhynchus kisutch; assembly: GCF_002021735.2. Lineage (NCBI taxonomy): Eukaryota > Metazoa > Chordata > Actinopteri > Salmoniformes > Salmonidae > Oncorhynchus > Oncorhynchus kisutch. The sequence goes on from NC_034184.2 coordinate 77,759,365, forward strand.
GTTTCTGTCTCCCTCTCCCTCCCACATTTAGACCCCCCCTTCCTCCCCCCCTCTCTCCCACCTTTAGACCCCCCCTTCCTCCCCCCCTCTCTCCCACATTTAGACCCCCCTTCCTCCCCCCCTCTCTCCCACCTTCAGACCCCCCCCTCTCTCCCACATTTAGACCCCCCTTCCTCCCCCCCTCTCTCCCACCTTTAGACCCCCCTTCCCCCCCCTCTCTCCCACCATTAGACCCCCCCTCTCCCTCCCACCTTTAGACCCCCCCTCCCTCCCCCTCCCACTCCCACATTTAGACCCCCCTTCCTCCCCCCCTCTCTCCCACCTTTAGACCCCCCCTCTCTCCCACCTTTAGACCCCCCCTCTCTCCCACCTTTAGACCCCCCCTCTCCCTCCCACCTTTAGACCCCCCTCTCTCCCACCTTTAGACCCCCCCCTCTCTCCCACCTTTAGACCCCCCTCACTCTCCCACCTTTATAACCCCCCATTCCTCCCCCCCTCTCTCCCACCTTTAGACCCCCCCCTCTCTCCCACCTTTAGACCCCCCCCCCTCTCTCCCACCCTTAGACCCCCCCTCTCCCACCTTTAGACCCCCTCCTCTCTCCCACATTTAGACCCCCCCTCTCCCTCCCACCTTTAGACCCCCCCTTCCTCCCCCCCTCTCTCCCACATTTAGACCCCCCCCTTCCTCCCCCCCTCTCTCCCACCTTCAGACCCCCCCCTCTCTCCCACATTTAGACCCCCCTTCCTCCCCCCCTCTCTCCCACCTTTAGACCCCCCTTCCCCCCCCTCTCTCCCACCTTTAGACCCCCCCTCTCCCTCCCACCTTTAGACCCCCCTCCCTCCCTCTCCCACATTTAGACCCCCCCTTCCCCCCCCCCCTCTCTCCCACCTTTAGACCCCCCCTCTCTCCCACCTTTAGACCTCCCCTCTCCCTCCCACCTTTAGACCCCCCCTCACTCTCCCACCTTTAGAACCCCCCCTTCCTCCCCCCCTCTCTCCCACCTTTAGACCCCCCCTCTCTCTCCCACCTTTAGACCCCCCTCTCCCACCTTTAGACCCCCCTCTCCCACCTTTAGACCCCCTCCTCTCTCCCACATTTAGACCCCCCCTCTCCCTCCACCTTTAGACCCCCCTCCCTCCCCCTCCCTCTCCCACATTTAGACCCCCCCTTCCCCCCCTCTCTCCCACCTTTAGATCCCCCCCCTCTCTCCCACCTTTAGACCCCCCCTCTCTCCCACCTTTAGACCCCCCCTTCCTCACCCCCTCTCTCCCACCTTTAGACCCCCCCCCCTCTCTCCCACCTTTAGACCCCCTCCCTCCCCCCTCCCTCTCCCACATTTAGACCCCCCCCTACCGCCCACCTTTAGACCCCCCCCTCTCTCCCACCTTTAGACCCCCCCTCACTCTCCCACCTTTAAACAACCCACTCTCCCATCTTTAGACCCCCCCCTCTCTCCCACCTTTAGACCCCCCTCACTCTCCCACCTTTAGAACCCCCCTCTCCCACCTTTAATCGCCCCCCCTCTCCCACCTTTAGACCCCCCTCTCTCTCCCACCTTTAGACCCCCCCCCCTCTCTCCCACCTTTAGACCCCCCCTCACTCTCCCACCTTTAGAACCCCCCCTCTCCCACCTTTAAAAGCCCCCCCCTCTCCCACCTTTAGACCCCCCCCTCTCTCCCACCTTTAGACCTCCCCCTCTCTCTCTCTCTCTCTCTCTCTCTGTCTCTCTCTGTCTTTCCCTGTCTCTCTGTCTCTGGGTAGTCCAGGGGAGATGCATGACCTCAGTAGCAGATCGATAGCAGAGGAGTCGGATTCAAACTACTGCTTTCAGTGCAGCATAATGTATGACTTGGCACACACACACACACACACACAGCAAGAAAATGCAGACAGTAAAAAACAGAAGTGGGAATATAAATCAGCAGATTTATTCCTGGAGAGCGTAGGATGCTCACCCCATTATACACTGCAAGAATTTGTTACTCCCTGGAGTGGTGTGTGTGTGTGTGTGTGTGTGTGTGTGTGTGTGTGTGTGTGTGTGTGTGTGTGTGTGTGTGTGTGTGTGTGTGTGTGTGTGTGTGTGTGTGTGTGTGTGTGCCCACAGGTAGTTATTTTCCTTTAGGTGATTTTTTTTCATATGTAAATGTTTTCATGACCACTGGAGAGGTTACTACAGTGGAAAAAGAGAGGTAAAGAGAGAGGGTAAGAGAGGGGGAAAGAGAGAGGTAAAGAGAGAGGGAAAGAGAGAGGTAAAGAGAGAGGGTAAGAGAGAGGGAAAGAGAGAGGTAAAGAGAGAGGGAAAGAGAGAGGTAATGAGAGAGGTAAAGAGAGAGGTAATGAGAGAGGGAAAGAGACAGGGAAAGTGAGAGGTAAAGAGAGGGATAGAGAGAGGGAAAGAGAGAGGGTAAGAGAGAGGGAAAGAGAGAGGGAAAGAGAGAGGGAAACAGAGAGGGAAAGAGAGAGGTAAAGAGAGAGGGTAAGAGAGAGGGAAAGAGAGAGGTAAAGAGAGAGGGAAAGAGAGAGGGAAAGAGAGAGGTAAAGAGAGAGGGAAAGAGAGAGGGAAAGAGAGAGGTAAAGAGAGAGGGTAAGAGAGAGGGAAAGAGAGTGGGCAGTTCATTGAGAGGTAAAGAGAGAGGTAAAGAGAGTGGGCAGTTCATTGAGAGGTAAAGAGAGAGGTAAAGAGAGAGGTAAAGAGAGAGGGAAAGAGAGAGGGAAAGAGAGAGGTAAAGAGAGAGGGAAAGAGAGAGGGAAAGAGAGAGGGAAAGAGAGAGGTAAAGAGAGAGGGAAAGAGAGAGGTAAAGAGAGAGGGAAAGAGAGAGGTAAAGAGAGAGGGAAAGGGAGAGGTAAAGAGAGAGGTAAAGAGAGAGGTAATGAGAGAGGTAAAGAGAGAGGTAATGAGAGAGGGAAAGAGAGAGGGTAAGAGAGAGGGAAAGAGAGTGGGCAGTTCATTGAGAGGTAAAGAGAGAGGTAAAGAGAGTGGGCAGTTCATTGAGAGGTAAAGAGAGAGGTAAAGAGAGAGGGAAAGAGAGAGGTAAAGAGAGAGGGAAAGAGAGAGGGAAAGAGAGAGGGAAAGAGAGAGGGAAAGAGAGAGGTAAAGAGAGAGGTAAAGAGAGAGGGAAAGACAGAGGTAAAGAGAGGGTAAGAGAGAGGGAAAGGGAGAGGTAAAGAGAGAGGTAAAGAAAGAGGTAAAGAGAGTGGGCAGTTCATTGAGAGGTAAAGAGAGTAGGCAGTTCATTGAGAGGTAAAGAGAGAGGTAAAGAGAGAGGGAAAGAGAGAGATAAAGAGAGAGGGAAAGAGAGAGGTAAAGAGAGAGGGAAAGAGAGAGGGAAAGAAAGAGGTAAAGAGAGAGGGAAAGAGAGAGGTAAAGAGAGAGGGAAAGGGAGAGGTAAAGAGAGAGGTAAAGAGAGAGGTAAAGAGAGTGGGCAGTTCATTGAGAGGTAAAGAGAGTAGGCAGTTCATTGAGAGGGAAAGAGAGAGGTAAAGAGAGAGGTAAAGAGAGAGGTAAAGAGAGAGGGAAAGAGAGAGGGAAAGAGAGAGGTAAAGAGAGAGGGAAAGAGAGAGGGAAAGAGAGAGGGAAAGGGAGAGGGCAGTTCATTGAGAGGTAAAGAGAAAAGCAAAGAGAAGTTCAAAGAAGTGGAAAAAATGGGAAAGAAAGAAAGAAAAGACAGAGCTTTTCAAGTGTTTTCTTTGTGTCTAAAGAGCAGTTTTAATTTGTCCCTCAGTAATTCAGCTGCTGGTCTCCTCTGTTGTAAACCAGCGATGCAGTATGGCACTTCAATCATTTAGCTGTGTTTATTTAGAATAATGCTGTTTAACTGCCTTTTTTCAGCTGTTAGGTGTTCGTGGCGATTCAGCCAGACACCCATAGTTACACCACCCTCTATCCCACCCAAATGTTCATCAATTTCAGAGTTAATTGAATTTTTGGCAGGACACACAGGTTGGCAGGCACACACACATACACACACACACAGCCACTCAGACACACCGGTTGGCTGTCAGACATTGACCATGTGTGTTTGTGTAGATAATCCAGTCTCTGAAACAATATTTACACCAGAGGGAGAGGGGGAGAGAGGGAGAGAGAGTCGGCCATAAGCAGACTTGGCTCTCAAGAGAATACAGGCTATTTGCCCATAAAATGAGGTCGAGACTGAGCTGTACTTTCTAACCTCCTGCCAAATGTATGACCATATTAGAGAGACATATTTCCCACAGAACCACAAAGTATTCGAAAACAAATCCAATTTTGATAAACTCGCAAATCTATTAGGTGGAATACCTCAGTGTTTCTCTACAGCAGAAAGATGTGTGACCTGGTGCAACAAGAAAAGGGCAACCAGTGAAGAACAAACACCATTGTAAATACAACCTATATTTGTGTTTATTTATTTTCCCTATTGTACTTCAACTATTTGTACATTTTTACAACACTGTACATAGCCATAAACTTTTGTTAATGGTTGTTAACATTTTAAACTTTTGTTAATGAAATGTTTACTATTTATTTCACTTGCTTTGACAAGGTAAACATTTTTCCCATGCCAATAAAGCCCTTTGAATTGAATTGAGAGACAGAGAGAGATATGGAGAGAGGTGGAGAAAGAGGGAGGGAGAGAGAGGTATCTGAGTCTGATCAACAGACTACATGCAGAGATGAGAACAGTACCTACTGCCACTCACTTGTGTTTTTATGACATGTCCATCTGCTCTCTCTCTCTTTCTCTAGTTCACTGTTTCTCTGGTTATCCACCTTTGTCTCTCTCTCTCTTTCTCTAGTTCACTGTTTCTCTGGTTATCCACCTTTGTCTCTCTCTCTCTCTTTCTCTAGTTCACTGTTTCTCTGGTTATCCACCTTAGTTTCTCTCTCTATCTCTTTCTCTAGTTCACTGTTTCTCTGGTTATCCACCTTTCTCTCTCTCTCTTTCTCTAGTTCACTGTTTCTCTGGTTATCCACCTTTGTCTCTCTCTCTCTCTTTCTCTAGTTCACTGTTTCTCTGGTTATCCACCTTTGTCTCTCTCTCTCTTTCTCTAGTTCACTGTTTCTCTGGTTATCCACCTTTGTCTCTCTCTCTCTCTCTTTCTCTAGTTCACTGTTTCTCTAGTTATCCACCTTTCTCTCTCTCTCTTTCTCTAGTTCACTGTTTCTCTGGTTATCCACCTTTCTCTCTCTCTCTTTCTCTAGTTCACTGTTTCTCTGGTTATCCACCTTTCTCTCTCTTTCTCTAGTTCACTGTTTCTCTGGTTATCCACCTTTCTCTCTCTTTCTCTAGTTCACTGTTTCTCTGGTTATCCACCTTTCTCTCTCTCTCTTTCTATAGTTCACTGTTTCTCTGGTTATCCACCTTTCTCTCTCTCTCTTTCTCTAGTTCACTGTTTCTCTGATTATCCACCTTTCTCTCTCTCTCTTTCTCTAGTTCACTGTTTCTCTGGTTATCCACCTTTCTCTCTCTCTCTTTCTCTAGTTCACTGTTTCTCTGATTATCCACCTTTCTCTCTCTCTCTTTGTCTAGTTCACTGTTTCTCTGATTATCCACCTTTCTCTCTCTCTCTTTCTCTAGTTCACTGTTTCTCTGGTTATCCACTTTTCTCTCTCTCTCTCTTTCTCTAGTTCACTGTTTCTCTGGTTATCCACCTTTCTCTCTCTCTCTTTCTCTAGTTCACTGTTTCTCTGGTTATCCACCTTTCTCTCTCTTTCTCTAGTTCACTGTTTCTCTGGTTATCCACCTTTCTCTCTCTTTCTCTAGTTCACTGTTTCTCTGGTTATCCACCTTTCTCTCTCTCTCTTTCTATAGTTCACTGTTTCTCTGGTTATCCACCTTTCTCTCTCTCTCTTTCTCTAGTTCACTGTTTCTCTGATTATCCACCTTTCTCTCTCTCTCTTTCTCTAGTTCACTGTTTCTCTGGTTATCCACCTTTCTCTCTCTCTCTTTCTCTAGTTCACTGTTTCTCTGATTATCCACCTTTCTCTCTCTCTCTTTGTCTAGTTCACTGTTTCTCTGATTATCCACCTTTCTCTCTCTCTCTTTCTCTAGTTCACTGTTTCTCTGGTTATCCACTTTTCTCTCTCTCTCTCTTTCTCTAGTTCACTGTTTCTCTGGTTATCCACCTTTCTCTCTCTCTCTTTCTCTAGTTCACTGTTTCTCTGATTATCCACCTTTCTCTCTCTCTCTTTGTCTAGTTCACTGTTTCTCTGATTATCCACCTTTCTCTCTCTCTCTTTCTCTAGTTCACTGTTTCTCTGGTTATCCACTTTTCTCTCTCTCTCTCTTTCTCTAGTTCACTGTTTCTCTGGTTATCCACCTTTGTCTCTCTCTATTTCTCTGTCTACTTCCACACCTTTCTCTTTACGTATCCCTGCTCCTATCTCCCTTTTTTCTCCATTTGATAGCCTGGCAGCTCTCATCTAACACCGATAGATGGATAGTTATCTGGGGTTTACATGCTGCGTCCTATCTGTGGATCTGGGATTGATTATAATGTCTGGCAGCATGTCAACAGGCTGAGACAATCAGCCATTTCCAAGGGCGGGTTGGCATTTATTGTCACGAATGCCCTGGAGGCAGCTCTGCAGAGTGGTCACTAGCTGGCACAGCCACAAAGTCATCAAACCCTAACCCTAACCGTAGCCACACTGCTACCCCTAAAGCCTAACCTGAAATTATTTTGGTGTTCATGAATTTTTACAATATAGCCAGTTTTGACTTGGAAGCTGTCCCATCTAAGGGAAACCACTCAATTCTGCCTCCAGGACAAGACTCATGACAATAAACGTCAACCGGCTTCCCAACATGAAGGAGATAGATACACAGACACACAAACATAAAAAAGGAGATAGATACACACACACACACATAAGGAGATAGATACACACACACACACAAGGAGATAGATACACACACACACACACACACACACACACACACACACACACACACACACACACACACACACACACACACACACACACACACACACACACACACACACTCTCTCCCTGACACACACACACACACACACTCTCCCTGACACACACATAGGGCTGTGATTGTCAAGCAAATAACTGTCAGTCTCACATTAATTAACATAAACACATTTAGCATCTCCTGGCTTCCACAAGCTACTAATGCAAATCTTTGGAATGTCTACGTTTCGAAATGTCTAATAAATCCATGTAATATAGCCTACCACCACAATAAATCCATTATTTATTTTAGACAGGGCTAAAGAAACATGATATGAAGAAAATGTAGTCTATTTCAGAAGAACAGCAGAGAACAGTCTGAGTTGTCCTTATGTTAGGTCCTGATCTGGCTATGCCAAATGGCTGTGGGCTACACTTGTTCATTTAGCAGACAAGATTTGCCTAGAATTCCATGGCATTATTTTATAGTATGAAGAAAACAATTGAACAAAGTTGAATAAAATAGAAAATATATTTCTCCAAACTATTTGAAGGAGATCGCACATGTGACTATTCTGTGTTGAGCTGTTAACAAAGAAACAGGTATTCCTATATTCTTAATTTAGAGTTATTAATGTAACTTTAGTTGTTCTACAAATGTTGGGCTATAAGTTTTGATTTTTAATACAGTCTGCATGATGAGACTCTAATGATGATTTGAAAAAAGTTGCTTGAAAGGCATGAGCTCTGCTTAGTTTTTTTGCCTTAGCCTGTACACACTTCATCAGTCTCTCATTCACAATATGTCAAGCACTTGATAATGCCTTGAATTTCACCAGGGCGTCCCCTTTATGTGGCCATTTTGCCCTTGGCCAGGAATGCTGTGTTGTGCCCTTCTCTCTGAGTGCTGCCTGCTCCGAAGCACCTCTCGCTCACATGGCTCTTCATCACGTGTTCGGGTCTTTCTCACAGGCTTCAAATGAAGACAGACACTTCGGGGATACAACTGCTTGCGTCCTTTTCCAATTCCGAGTGGTATTTTGAAGAAATTGGAAGAATGGTACTTTTCGTCAGCCAACAAGATGAGTAGGCCTACGAACAGCAAAAGCACTAGCCTATGTCAATCTACTATCCCCCAGAATACAAAAGTTGACCTATTCTATTCTGTGCGAGAAATAAATATTCCAAACATAGTCTGGAACAGTTGAGGGATACGATAGATCCCAAATGAATACAACCACTAGCATCAAAAAAACGTGTTTATTCAATTTGGCTGATACAACATTTCACTTAAAATGTTGAAATCTATTTTTCTGGTATTTGGTATTTTATTAGAATCCCCATTAGCTGTTGCAAATGTAGCAGCTACTCTTCCTGGGGTCCACACAGAACATGAAACATGACATAATACAGAACATTAATAGACAAGACTAGCTCAAGGACAGGACTACATACACACACTATTGGGCTATTATTTTTTAGCACTATTTCTTGACATTTTAAGTGCAGCAATGTGCACATGGTTGCAGGCTATAAGTGTGAATGTTCCATTAGCAGGAAAACAACATGATCAAAAGTGACCATCAATGTGATTCTGCTTGTATTGCTTTTATTATAAAGGTGCATTTTATATGGTGGAAATTATCTTCCCCAAACTTGAAACTCACACTGCTTATGTATGTAGTTAGGCTCTATACACCTTGTAAAGCAGATTAATGTGCTTCATTTTAAGAAGTTATTACTCCACTTTAGTTATTTGGCCACTTTAGTTAAAACAGATAGACCTATGGGCTAGGCTACATGAGGTGGGATACTAACCTTACAGGACTATGGGCTAGGCTACATGAGGTGGGATACTAACCTTACAGGACTATGGGCTAGGCTACATGAGGTGGGATACTAACCTTATAGGACTATGGGCTAGGCTACATGAGGTGGGATACTAACCTTATTCAAACATATAGACCTATGGGCTAGGCTACATGAGGTGTGGTACTAACCTTACAGGACTATGGGCTAGGCTACATGAGGTGTGGTACTAACCTTACAGGACTATGGGCTAGGCTACATGAGGTGTGATACTAACCTTACAGGACTATGGGCTAGGCTACATGAGGTGTGATACTAACCTTACAGGACTATGGGCTAGGCTACATGAGGTGTGATACTAACCTTATTCAAACATATAGGACTATGGGCTAGGCTACATGAGGTGTGGTACTAACCTTACAGGACTATGGGCTAGGCTACATGAGGTGTGGTACTAACCTGACAGGACTATGGGCTAGGCTACATGAGGTGTGATACTAACCTTACAGGACTATGGGCTAGGCTACATGAGGTGTGATACTAACCTTACAGGACTATGGGCTAGGCTACATGAGGTGTGATACTAACCTTACAGGACTATGGGCTAGGCTACATGAGGTGTGATACTAACCTTACAGGACTATGGGCTAGGCTACATGAGGTGTGATACTAACCTTACAGGACTATGGGCTAGGCTACATGAGGTGTGATACTAACCTTACAGGACTATGGGCTAGGCTACATGAGGTGTGATACTAACCTTACAGGACTATGGGCTAGGCTACATGAGGTGTGATACTAACCTTACAGGACTATGGGCTAGGCTACATGAGGTGTGATACTAACCTTATTAAAACATACAGGACTATGGGCTAGGCTACATGAGGTGTGATACTAACCTTACAGGACTATGGGCTAGGCTACATGAGGTGTGATACTAACCTTACAGGACTATGGGCTAGGCTACATGAGGTGGGATACTAACCTTATTAAAACATAACAACCCTACACACACTCTCTTCTTCTTTGACCATTTAGTCGATTCCTTACTAAGGTCAATAGTGGTTTTAATTTTGTTGGATTCCGTTTTAATGCTTGGATGCTTACTTGAGGGCCCTAATTATCATATTTGGACCAGAGTGAGGCTCTACACTACCTATTGTTGCTCCAATGATGATACCCATCTTCATCGAATGTTTCCATAATTTATCTGCAGATAATTGCCAAAAAGCCTAGGTCTACCAGTAGCATATGCAAATTAGGGAGCCAAATTAACGGCTCTCTCACTGATGCAATTCAGTAGGCTACACTGACTGATGAGATGAGAGTCACTCACTTTTTGGCAAGCCCCAACATCATGGGAAAGGAAACCTAGGAAATCCTTTGGTTTGCTAGTTCCGATGCGGTACCGTGGACATATAACCACGTTGCATGTTTTATGAATGGTAAAGGGATATAGGAGACTTTATTCAGTCACTTCGTCACCTTTTATAAACTAGTCAACACTTGCTGTTGTCAAACAAAGCAACGTACATCACCTACTATGCGCCATGACGCCACGTGGCTGTGAAACACGCAAAATAAAATAAAGGAATGTGTCAGAAAACAATCATTAGGATAAGTCGTGGTTTTCGACTCATGGTTACCGCTTACATTACATGGGATGTGCAAATTCAATTCGGCTGCAACCAACCACATTGCACACAAACTGTACTGGGACACGGGACAAACAGCAGACTGCGCTTCCCTGTCATCGTTTTGTTACTGACAGGCACCTATCCTATCAATAAATCACTAGAAGATGCATATCGAATCAAATCAAGAACATTTAGTCACATGCTTCATTAACAACAGGTGTAGACTAACAATGAAATGCATAGTTAAGAGCCCTGCCCAACATCGCAGAGAGAAAGGAAATAGAGAACTAATAGAAAGGTTAAACACGTAATAATGAATGCGTAACGATAACTTGGCTATACACATGGGGTACCAGTACCAAGTGGATGTGCAGGGGTACGAAGTAATGGAGGTACGTATGTACACATAACTAGGAATAATGTGACAAATAATAAACAACTTGCAGCAGCATATGTGATGAGTAAAACAAGTAGCAAAAAGGGTCAATGCAGATTGTCCGGTTAGCTATTTGGTAACTATTAAACCAACAATTTAGCGGTCTTATGGCTTATGTCTTATTGGGGGTAGAAGCTTTTCCGGATCTTGTTGGTTCCAGATGGTGCATCGGAAGCGCTTGCTGTGCAGTAGCAGAGTGAACAGACTATGACTTGGGTGGTTGGAGTCTTTGACCATTTTTAGGGGCCTTCCTCTCACACCGCCTGGTATAGAGGTCCTGGATGGCAGGGAGCTTGGCCATAGTGATGTTGCTGTCAGATGCCAAGCAGTTGCCATACCGAGCAGTGATGCAGCCAGTCAAGATACTCTCAATGGTGCAGCTGTAGAACTTTAGATCATTTTGAGGATCTGAGGGCCGATGTCAAATCCTTTCAGCCTCCTGAGGGGGATGAGTCATTGTCGTGCCCTCTTCATGACTGTGTTGGTGTGTGTGGACCATAATAGATCCTTAGTGATGTAGACACCGAGGAACTTGAAGCTCTCGACCTGGTCCAATACAGCCCCGTCAATGTGAATGGGGGCATCCTTGGCCCTCTGTTTCCTGTAGTCCACAATCAGCTCTTTTGTCTTGCTGACGTTGAGGGAAGGGCTGTTGTTCTGGCACCACACTGCCATGTCTTTGGCCTCCTCCCTATAGGCTGTATCGTCGTCCTTGTGATCATCCGGAACAGCTGGTGCGCTCATGCATGGTTCAGTGTTGTTCGCCTCAAAGCGAGCATAGAAGGCATTTAGCTTGTCTGGTAGGCTCACGTCACTGGGCAGGTCGTGACTGGGCTTCCCATGATAGTTTGCATGCCATGCGCCATCTGACGCGCACCAGAGCCAGTGTAGTAGATTTCAATCTTAGTCCTGTATTGACACTTTGCCCGTTTGATGGTTCGTCAGAGGGTGTAGCAGGATTTTTTAAATAAATGTCCGGATTAGTGTCCCACTCCTTGAAAGTGGTAGCTTTAGCCTTTAGCTCAGTGCCGATGTTGCCTGTCATCCATGGCGTCAGGTTGGGATATGTTCATATGGTCACTGTGGGGATGATGTCGTCAATGCACTTATTAATGAAGCGTGTGACTGATGTTGTAAACACCTTAATGTTATCTGTTGAATCTGGGAACATAATCCAGTCTGCGCTAGCAAAACAGTCGTGTAGTTTAGCATCCGCTTCATCGGACCACTTACGTATTGTCCACGTCATTGGTACTTCCTGTTTGAGCTTTTGCTTGTAAGCAGGAAGATGGAGTTAAGGTCAGATTAGCCAAATGGTGGGCGAGGGAGTGCTTTGTATGCGTTTCTGTCTGTGGAGTAAAGGTGATCTAGAGGTTTTGCATCTTTTGCATCTAGTTGCACACGTGACATGCTGGTAGAAATGAGGTAAGAAGGATTTCAGTTCTTCTGCATTAATCAATCAAAGCCACCAGTGTACATCAGACTCCAGAGCAAATGTTTCTCCTTTCCATAAAACCCTAGGCCTACCTTAAGCTTTCCCGAAAGTAGGCTACAAGATAATAACTTGACAAGGAAAGTATGAAGGGGAGATACTATGCTATGCTATAGTAGGAAGACGAAATTGACAATCATTAAAATAGAAACAAATACACACAACATGTCCATAGCTTATTTATCAGTGATGCTGATTATCGAGGGGGAGTGTTAGAAAGTGTTAGAAAGATTTCTTTTTTTCATGAGTGAAAAACACAGAATTCTGCATTAACACGACCCCTAAGTTTAACTTCATATCTTAGTGGCTGAATAATACGATGACGGTGCCTCATATTGTGTTGCTTTCTGCCGTCTTTGAAGTCAAAGCACTTTGGATGACTTATTTGTACAGCTGCCAGTGCTATCTTGATTTCCGTGCGGTTTTTCTCCTCTCCATTTACTGTCTGCCATGCTCCTCTCCCATCTTCTCTGAGCTGAGCAGCCTGTTGCCCTAGTGACCTCAGACTCCACACAGACACTGCTGTGGACAGGCTGCTGGAGAGCCACTATTGTTCTTCTGTCAGAAAAGCATGCTTCAAAACTTTGTTCATTTGCACAATGTCTCTTGTTCACATCTGCTTGTAAATGTCCAAACTCACCAAGCATGACATTCGGTAGCTCCTACCTATATATTTTTATCTTTATGAGCTGGATTGGCTGTCTTTGCAGTTTGTTTATTTTCATTTTTGCTCGTTAGCATATTTAGCTAGTAGGCTCCATGGAAATTCACTATGACTTGTGCTAATTTTGTTAGCATTCTGGTAATAGACGCTGTCGTGACGTGACTACCATTAATGAGATGACGATTATTTTGTCACATCAATTAACCATGCTTAATTATTATGATGATTACATTAGTCATGTGACAATTAACTCATTAGCAATCTTGGGGCACCACGGGAAAAGTTTTTTTAATGAGTCACCGTTTCCCAAATTAACTCAGGAATATCAGAATATATCGTTCATATGACTTATCCATGAATTATTATTACCTCATATCAATCTCATTCTGAACGTTGCATAATCCATTAAATCGGCGTAAACCCTCATCTACATGATGACTCAGCAATACACAAATTGGCTTAATTATTTATTTACTAACTAAATAATCACACAGAATTACATAAACACACACAGGATTATACATTTATTACTACATAATGCAATGAAAAGTCCCTAGTGGATGAACCCGATATGATGGCTGGTTACACAATGAAGGGGTGGGGAAAGAAAGAGCGGGAGAAGGGGAGGAGAGCTGCAGGCGGTGCATGTCTAGTCTTCTTCTTTGTTGAGTTTCAGAGGGTCTTACCATTTTCTGATCTGGTAGATTCTAACCATTTTACACATGTAGCCACAGCTCCACGCTTTCTATTCTAGTAGTTTTAAACCATTTGTGACGTATACTGGTCTAATGTACATTTTCTTAGGAGTCCTTTTATAAGCACTCTGGAAAAAGGGGCGTTCCATCCTTTTGGCATAATGTCTGTGCTCATGTGGGCATGGTTACTGACTGGGTAAAACATGAAAGACAATTATCTCATTTAGACGGCTAAAATCACATTTCATCTTCTCACAAATAGTTTCATATTTAATCATGAAAGTTTTATCACATTTAGATGTAATTCTGACATATACATTGTGAAAGCTCTTAAAGTTACAATGTTTCCATTACAACATCTTCTTCTTCTTCTTGATACTACCCATCCTGGATCCGGGAGCGTAATCATCGCCTGAAACTAATTAGCATAACGCAGCGGACATAAATATCCCTAGAAAATGTTCCTATTCATGAAAATCACAAATGAAATATATTGAGACACAGCTTAGCCTTTTGTTAATCACACTGTCATCTCAGATTTTCTAAATATGCTTTACAGCCAACGCTAGACAAGCATTTGTGTAATTTTATCATAGCCTAGCATAGCATTATGCCCTGCTAGCAGCAGGTGACATTTTCACGAAAATAAGAAAAGCAATCAAATTAAATAATTTACCTTTGAAGAACTTTGGATGTTTTCACTCACGAGACTCCCAGTTAGATAGCAAATGTTCCTTTTTTCCAAAAAGATTATTTTTGTAGGCGAAATAGCTCCGTATGTTCTTCACGTTTGGCTGAGAAATCGACCGGAAAATGCGATCACTACAACGCCACAACTTTTTTTCAGAATTAGCTCCAGAATATCGACAGAAACATGGCAAACGTTGTTTAGAATCAATCCTCAAGGTGTTTTTCACATATCTGTTCGATAATATATCCACCGGGACAATTGGTTTCTCATTAGAAGCGATTGGAATAATGGCTACTTCTGAACTTTACGCAACATTTTCTGCGGGAACCATCATGTGACCACTTGCTCAATGTGGTCCCTTATGGCTATTCTTCAACATAAATGCGTAAAAGATGTCACAATGCTGTAGACACCTTGGGGAATACGTAGAAAGCGTAAGCTCATTCGTAGCCCATTCACAGCCATATAAGGAGTCATTGGCATGCAGCGCTTTCAAAATATGGGGCACTTCCTGATTGGATTTGTATCTGGGTTTTGCCTGTAACATCAGTTCTGTTGCACTCACAGACAATATCTTTGCAGTTTTGGAAACATAAGAGTGTTTTCTATCCAAAGCTGTCAATTATATGCATAGTCGAGCATCTTGTCGTGACAAAATATCCCGTTTAAAACGGGAACGTTTTTTATCCAAAAGTGAAAATACTGCCCCCTAGTCACAAAAGGTTAATGGTATCACAAAATCACAAATGATACAACATAATCATTGTTTGGATCCCCACCGACCATTTCCCTTATTCTTTATGTTAGGAATATTTTTTCATTATCCACTTTTGGATGTTGAAGTTCTTTGGGCAAGAATCTCTATATACCACTCAGACATTCCATTATTGGATACTGAGAGGCAGAGGGAGAGAGTTAGAAACCATTTACGACTGGTCGTTAAGTCATAAAGCCGACTCAACTTACCCCCCTTCCTCTCTGGTGGGAGAGAGAGGGGTGGGGTATCTTTGATCCTCACCCAGGAGGGTAAGTCATGACAATCCCCAATAGTCCCCTTTCTGTGTTTATCAAACATTTCTGGGCGATGCGTGCAAGTTGGTGGCAGAACAAGGGGGAGTTATTCTAGAACGCCAGCAAAAAAATCCTCTATTTACATGTTGCTTATGAGTGCATTTCACACTTATTTTGGATTATAATTGGATTTCAAAGCTTGCATGAATGTCCTGCTTAATATAACGTTTGTGTAGTCATTGCAAATCAACTGCGTTTTACTTAAAAAACACTTCAACTTTTGGCTAGCTTTTGATACAGCCTATATCAATGAGCGTTAGCATTCTAGCTAACAACTGCTGAATCCAAAATAGTTATTTAGCTAAAGGTCACAACTAAATATAATCTTAGCGACTGTTCAAGCAAGAATCAAAACGTCATTGTCAGCATATGAGAACCCCCAGAAGTTATTTTGTTCGCTTTAAAAAATATATATTTTGTTGATGGCTTCCTTACTGTTACCAAGAGTCACGCGCATCTGTGCATGATATCAGTGTGGAAAAGGGCTTTTTTGGGGCTTTTTTTGGCACCCCGTTATGTACTAAGCCGGTAATACCGTAAATACCTCTGTGAGCGAAGGACGGTACGACGATATGAAAATCTGGAGAATTCTCAAACGTAGTGTGCCCACTCCGTCAACATTAGCAGGACAGAGAAACCAGACACATGCTCATTGCTCACTTTGAGCATGTAAATGATGGTATGAAATAAACCAAAAGTCATCATCCGAGAATGAGAACGGTAAATTGCTGTAATTAATACATGCATTAACAGAAATGAATGTAATCAAATGACAAGGGTTAATGGTAATTGCCTGTTTTACAAACAGAAGGCTTCCACATGGGCATTCATAAAAGTGTGTTGCGGGCCGACACTGTTTAAACTAGAACAGGGATTCCCAAAGTTTTTCACTCAGGCCCCCCTGTTCTATACATTTTGCCAAGTCTAATGTCTATTCATGTGATATTTGAGGGACTCGAACAGTACTACAAAATATATGGGCAGCAAAACCTGTTAGCTGACATGAGCTAGTTGATCTGGACATTTCTGACAAGACTAGGATACTACTCTACTTTGCGGGGATAGGAGGGCGGCAGAACCAGACCAACCTGTTGAATAATTAATGAATAGTCAGACGCATCCAACCTTTTTAAAAAGAAGACCGATTTATTTATTTACTAAAAGCAATGAAAATGTGCATTGAAGTCCTCTACATGCCCTAGCAGATTAGCTCTTGGAGAATCAGAGGACAGTTGGAAAGAGGAGATGTAGAAGTTCGCAAATCAATTGCTTATAATCATTAGTAAAAACTCCCGCTATTAGCTAACGTTTATCTACATGAAAAGAAAATTAATGCAAAAAAATGTTCATCCTGAAATGAATGTAGGCCTGTTTAAACGGTTCTGAAGGTTATTTTATGTTCATGACGGTTTTCATCCACGACCGTCGGTTACACGGTTATTCAATTACCTTCGCAGCTCTAATGTTAACGTGAGAGAGAGAGAGAGAGAGAGAGAGAGAGAGAGAGAGAGCAAAATGGCCTGGTTCTCCTATTGGCTAATTCACCTTACGTCACCCCTCTCTCTCTTCCTCCCTCCCTCCCTCTCCCTTTGTCTCGCTACCACTCTTTCCCTCTCCCAAATTCTCCCTCCCTCCCTGCCAACCCCTCTCCCCTCTCTCTCTTCCTCTCTCTCTCCCTCCCTGCCAACCCCTCTCCCCTCTCTCTCTTCCTCCCTCCCTCCCTGCCAACCCCTCTCCCCTCTCTCTCTTCCTCCCTCCCTCCCTCCCTGCCTGCCAACCCCTCTCCCCTCTCTCTCTTCCTCCCTCCCTCCCTGCCTGCCAACCCCTCTCCCCTCTCTCTCTTCCTCCCTCCCTCCCTGCCTGCCAACCCCTCTCCCCTCTCTCTCTTCCTCCCTCCCTCCCTGCCAACCCCTCTCCCCTCTCTCTTCCTCCCTCCCTCCCTGCCAACCCCTCTCCCCTCTCTCTCTTCCTCTCTCCCTCCCTGCCAACCCCTCTCCCCTCTCTCTCTTCCTCTCTTTCTCTCTCCCTCCCTGCCAACCCCTCTCCCCTCTCTCCCTCCAACCCTCCCTGCCAACCCCTCTCCCCTCTCTCTCTTCCTCCCTCCCTCCCTGACAACCCCTCTCCCCTCTCTCTCTTCCACTCTCTCTCTTCCTCCCTGCCAACCCCTCTCCCCTCTCTCCCTCCCTCCCTGCCAACCCCTCTCCCCTCTCTCCCTCCCTGCCAACCCCTCTCCCCTCTCTCTCCTGTATTCTGTCTTTTTTGTAATTTCCTTCCTCTGTTTCTCTCCCTTTCTCCTTCTATATATGACAGGTTATTTATTTAGTGTTTGATGAACTACACGCTCACTGTCGCACACACACACAGACCCACCCACCCAGACAGGTTGTTAATAACTGCAGGGTCTGATAGCCATGTGGGCGTCTCAGTAGGTGTTTCATTTAGATGACAGATCTCACTACCGACATCAGACTGCTAGTCTGACTTGTGACAGGTGTTTATATAGGATGTGCACATTAACTCTTCAGACACTCTCTCTCTCCCTCTCTTTCTCTTGTTCACTCTCTCTCACTCTTTCTCTCTCTGTCTTTCTCTCCTTCTCTAGAACTCCCCCCCCCCCCAATCTCTCTTCCTCTCTATCTATCCCTCTCTCTGTTTTTCCCATAGGGATTTCCTGCAATCCGTTTGCGGCTGTGTTGCATCATTTCTGATTGGGTTTCTGAAGTCTTAGACTATGGCGGTATAGGAGACAGGTTTTAGAACCACAAGGACAGGGAAGCTGAATCATATCCAGAGATGATATAGGTTACAGCCTATTCTCTTTATAGTGCAATACTTTTGACTGGAGCCCTCATAGGGAGCACAGGGCTCTGGTCAAAAATAGTGCACTATACAGGGATTAGGGTGTGAATTTGGACTCACATTCAGTCTGATTGGAATCAGAGGCTGCATGTACTGAAGAAGTAGCTGAAGCAACAGAGAAATCAGTACTTTGAAGTGTAAATTCAACCCGTTATTTCCTAGTGATTTCGACCATTAACCTTCTATAGGCATATAAAGAGAGCAACCTGCTGAATTACCACCTAATGCCTCCCTCCTTTCTTCTTTCCAATCCAAACCCCCCCCCCCCTCTTTTTTAACCTTTCCCTCTTCCCTCCGTTTTAGTATTCCTAATTAATGAGGTGACTTCAATAGAGCCTAAGCCATTAATACTACCAGAGTAGGATTGAGTTTAAACTCCAGGTCAGGGAGGAGGGGAATAGAGAGAACGGGGAAGAAAAGGTGAAGTTTTCACTGTTATATCTTTCTTTTTACTCTCCTTTGATCTCAAAGTTCAGGCTGCGTTGCATCAGTGGTGCTGTAATGGCCAGGTAATCTCTCCTCGTGATGGCTGAGTGCAATTGGTCCAGGGTGTCCATCTGTTGAGTGAAAACCATGTACAGGAGCTGTCCAGGGTGCTGAAAAGCGCTGACGGAAGAGCTGTCTACCGCCCTGACCGCACTGACAGAGGAGCTGTCCATGGCCCTGATAGCTCGGACAGAGGAGCTGTCCATGGCCCTAAAATGCCAAGGTGGCATAGCAGTTCAGACGTCTTTTGTCCTCGTCTTGTCGTGTCCTGTATATATATATATATTTACAACTTTTTCACATACATTTTATTTTTCATCAACTCATCTTCAAAACACTCTCCTGCAACCCGCCTCACCAATGTATATTTATAAAAAAGTATTATTTACCTCAGATCTGTAATCCTCCAAGAAGCTAGCCAGAAACTCCAAGAAGCTAGCCTGCAACTAGCCAGAAGCTAATCCAGAAGCTAGTTCAGAAGCTAGTTGGCTCCTTTACTGGTAAGTCGTTGGTGTTCAGCTAACCACGGTTTGTGGTCATCGGCTATCCTTTGGCTCGAAAGTCTATCGCCAGTTCTGTACGGCGCAGCGCGGCTCGGAGCGGAGCATACCGGACCAATTTTTCTCTCCATGTCCCTGGATTTCGACTGCTCTCTGGACATTCATGCCCGGATCTCACAGCTAGCTAGCTGCTATCCGTGTGACTATCGGCCTTCGTCGATTCCGGAGCAAACATCAATTGTTCCGGAGCTAGCAAGCTCCGTCAATCACTCCTGAGTTCCATCAATCGCACCTGGGCTGCAGTCGCCTATCCGGACCCGTTTTGCTGCCTTCGCGGAGCCCCACCGGGCCTTCACAACTGGACTGCCGACGTTATCTACCCGAAGGGGTTATTCGGCTGGCTCCTCCGTCGCGACGTTACCTGAACGCCCATCTGCGGCCTGCTAACCGTTAGCTGTCTTACCGGCTGCTATCTGAATAGACAATCGGACAATTTTTTTTATTTTTTTATTATTATTATTATGTTTTTTTCTTGGGCCTCTATAACTATATCTATTGTTTTTATTTTTGTTGTTGTTGTGTGATTTGGATTGATCCCCTCTACCACACGGAACCCCACTAATCTACTGACGGAGCGCAGGAGGTGGCTAACAACAGACCTCCATCCTATGCTAGCTTGCTACCGATGCCCTGGCTAGCTGTCTAAATCACCAACCAACCTCTCCACTCACCGGACCTTTTTGATCACTCGACTAAGCATGCCTCTCCTTAATGTCAATATGTCTTGTCCATTTCTGTTCTGGTTAGTGTTTATTGGCTTATTTCACTGTAGAGCCTATAGTCCTGCTCACTATACCTTATCCAACCTATTAGTTCCACCACCCACACATGCAATGACATCTCCTGGTTTCAACGATGTTTCTAGAGACAATATCTCTCTCTTCATCACTCAATACCTAGGTTTACCTCCACTGTATTCACATCCTACCATACATTTGTCTGTACATTATACCTTGATGCTATTTTATCGCCCCCAGAAACCTCCTTTTACTCTATGTTCCAGACGTTCTAGACGACCAATTCTCATAGCTTTTAGCCGTACCCTTATTCTACTCCTCCTATGTTCCTCTGGCGATGTAGAGGTGAATCCAGGCCCTGCAGTGCCTAGCTCCACTCCTATTCCCCAGGCGCTCTCTTTTGACGACTTCTGTAACCGTAATAGCCTTGGTTTCATGCATGTTAACATTAGAAGCCTCCTCCCTAAGTTTGTTCTATTCACTGCTTTAGCACACTCTGCCAACCCGGATGTTCTAGCTGTGTCTGAATCCTGGCTTAGGAAGACCACCAAAAACTCAGACATTTTAATTCCAAACTACAACATTTTCAGACAAGATAGAACTGCCAAAGGGGGCGGTGTTGCAATCTACTGCAAAGATAGCCTGCAGAGTTCTGTCCTACTATCCAGGTCTGTACCCAAACAATTCGAACTTCTACTTTTAAAAATCCACCTCTCTAAAAACAAGTCTCTTACCGTTGCCGCCTGCTATAGACCACCCTCTGCCCCCAGCTGTGCTCTGGACACCATATGTGAACTGATTGCCCCCCATCTATCTTCAGAGTTCGTGCTGCTAGGCGACCTAAACTGGAACATGCTTAACACCCCAGCCATCCTACAATCTAAACTTGATGCCCTCAATCTCACACAAATAATCAATGAACCTACCAGGTACCTCCCCAAAACCTTAAACACGGGCACCCTCATAGATATCATCCTAACCAACTTCCCCTCTAAATACACCTCTGCTGTCTTCAACCAAGATCTCAGCGATCACTGCCTCATTGCCTGCATCCGTAATGGGTCAGCGGTCAAACGACCTCCACTCATCACTGTAAAACGCTCCCTGAAACACTTCTGCGAGCAGGCCTTTCTAATCGACCTGGCCGGGGTATCCTGGAAGGATATTGATCTCATCCCGTCAGTAGAGGATGCCTGGATATTTTTTTAAAATGCCTTCCTAACCATCTTAAATAAACATGCCCCATTTAAGAAATTTAGAACCAGGAACAGATATAGCCCTTGGTTCTCCCCAGACCTGACTGCCCTTAACCAACACAAAAACATCCTATGGCGTTCTGCATTAGCATCGAACAGCCCCCGTGATATGCAGCTGTTCAGGGAAGCTAGAAATCATTATACACAGGCAGTTAGAAAAGCCAAGGCTAGCTTTTTCAAGCAGAAATTTGCTTCCTGCAACACTAACTCAAAAAAGTTCTGGGACACTGTAAAGTCCATGGAGAATAAGAACACCTCCTCCCAGCTGCCCACTGCACTGAAGATAGGAAACACTGTCACCACTGATAAATCCACCATAATTGAGAATTTCAATAAGCATTTTTCTATGGCTGGCCATGCTTTCCACCTGGCTACTCCTACCCCGGACAACAGCACTGCACCCCCAACAGCAACTCGCCCAAGCCTTCCCCATTTCTCCTTCTCCCAAATCTATTCAGCTGATGTTCTGAAAGAGCTGCAAAATCTGGACCCCTACAAATCAGCCGGGCTAGACAATCTGGACCCTTTCTTCCTAAAATTATCTGCCGAAATTGTTGCCACCCCTATTACTAGCCTGTTCAACCTCTCTTTCGTGTCGTCTGAGATTCCCAAAGATTGGAAAGCAGCTGCGGTCATCCCCCTCTTCAAAGGGGGGGACACTCTTGACCCAAACTGCTACAGACCTATATCTATCCTACCGTGCCTTTCTAAGGTCTTCGAAAGCCAAGTCAACAAACAGATTACCGACCATTTCGAATCTCACCATACCTTCTCTGCTATGCAATCCGGTTTCAGAGCTGGTCATGGGTGCACCTCAGCCACGCTCAAGGTCTTAAACGATATCTTAACCGCCATCGATAAGAAACATTACTGTGCAGCCGTATTCATTGATCTGGCCAAGGCTTTCGACTCTGTCAATCACCATATCCTCATCGGCAGACTCGACAGCCTTGGTTTCTCAAATGATTGCCTCGCCTGGTTCACCAACTACTTCTCTGATAGAGTTCAGTGTGTCAAATCGGAGGGTCTGCTGTCCGGACCTCTGGCAGTCTCTATGGGGGTGCCACAGGGTTCAATTCTTGGACCGACTCTCTTCTCTGTATACATCAATGAGGTCGCTCTTGCTGCTGGTGAGTCCCTGATCCACCTCTACGCAGACGACACCATTCTGTATACTTCCGGCCCTTCTTTGGACACTGTGTTAACAACCCTCCAGGCAAGCTTCAATGCCATACAACTCTCCTTCCGTGGCCTCCAATTGCTCTTAAATACAAGTAAAACTAAATGCATGCTCTTCAACCGATCGCTACCTGCACCTACCCGCCTGTCCAACATCACTACTCTGGACGGCTCTGACTTAGAATACGTGGACAACTACAAATACTTAGGTGTCTGGTTAGACTGTAAACTCTCCTTCCAGACCCATATCAAACATCTCCAATCCAAAGTTAAATCTAGAATTGGCTTCCTATTTCGCAACAAAGCATCCTTCACTCATGCTGCCAAAACTGACCATCCTACCAATCCTCGACTTTGGCGATGTCATTTACAAAATAGCCTCCAATACCCTACTCAACAAATTGGATGCAGTCTATCACAGTGCAATCCGTTTTATCACCAAAGCCCCATATACTACCCACCATTGCGACCTGTACACTCTCGTTGGCTGGCCCTCGCTTCATACTCGTCGCCAAACCCACTGGCTCCATGTCATCTACAAGACCCTGCTAGGTAAAGTCCCCCCTTATCTCAGCTCGCTGGTCACCATAGCATCTCCCACCTGTAGCACACGCTCCAGCAGGTATATCTCTCTAGTCACCCCCAAAACCAATTCTTTCTTTGGCCGCCTCTCCTTCCAGTTCTCTGCTGCCAATGACTGGAACGAACTACAAAAATCTCTGAAACTGGAAACACTTATCTCCCTCACTAGCTTTAAGCACCAACTGTCAGAGCAGCTCACAGATTACTGCACCTGTACATAGCCCACCTATAATTTAGCCCAAACAACTACCTCTTTCCCAACTGTATTTAATTTTAATTTATTTATTTATTTTGCTCCTTTGCACCCCATTATTTTTTATTTCTACTTTGCACATTCTTCCATTGCAAAACTACCATTCCAGTATTTTACTTGCTATATTGTATTTACTTTGCCATCATGGCCTTTTTTGCCTTGACCTCCCTTCTCACCTCACATTGTATATAGACTTGTTTATACTGCATTATTGACTGTATGTTTGTTTTTACTCCATGTGTAACTCTGTGTCGTTTTATCTGTCGAACTGCTTTGCTTTATCTTGGCCAGGTCGCAATTGTAAATGAGAACTTGTTCTCAACTTGCCTACCTGGTTAAATAAAGGTAAAATAAAATAAATAAATAACTCGGACAGGGGAGCTGTCCATGGTCCTGATCACTACGACAGTGGAGCTGTCCATGGACCCGATCACTCTGACAGAGGAGCTGTCCATGGTCCTGATAACTCGGACAGGGTAGCTGTCCATGGTCCTGATCACTGTGACAGAGGAGCTGCCCGTGACCCTGATCACACTGACAGGGGAGCTGTCCATGGTCCTGATCACACTGGCCGTGGAGCTGTCCATGGCCCTGGTCACACTGGCAGAGGAGCTGTCCATGGTCCTGATCACTTGGACAGAGGAGCTGTCCATGGTCCTGGTCACTTGGACAGAGGAGCTGTCCGTGATCCTGATCACTCTGACAGAGATGACAGAGCAGATTTAAAATGTCAGGAGTGAATAAAGGTGCTATGGCAAGTAGGTGTCTCTCCGCACAGGTTAGACTGAGTGTGAAGTATAACGTATGTGTGTTTGCATTGCCCATGTGTGTATATGTGCGTGTATGTGTCTGTGTCTGTGTGTGTGTGTGTGTGTGTGTGTGTGTATATATGTGCGTGTATGTGTCTGTGTGTGTGTGTGTGTGTGTGTGTCTGTGTCTGTGTGTGTGTGTGTGTGTGTGTGTGTGTGTGTGTGTATATGTGCGTGTATGTGTCTGTGTCTGTGTGTGTGTGTGTGTGTGTGTGTCTGTGTGTGTGTGTGTGTGTGTGTGTGTGTGTGTGTGTATATGTGCGTGTATGTGTCTGTGTGTGTGTGTGTGTCTGTGTCTGTGTGTGTGTGTATGTGTCTGTGTGTGTGTGTGTGTGTGTGTGTGTCTGTGTCTGTGTGTGTGTGTGTGTATATGTGCGTGTATGTGTCTGTGTGTGTGTCTGTGTCTGTGTGTGTGTGTGTGTGTGTGTGTGTCTGTGTGTGTATATGTGCGTGTATGTGTCTGTGTGTGTGTGTGTGTGTCTGTGTGTGTGTGTGTGTGTGTGTGTGTGTGTGTGTGTGTGTGTGTGTGTGTGTATATGTGCGTGTATGTGTCTGTGTGTGTGTGTGTGTGTGTGTGCATATGTGCGTGTATGTGTCTGTGTCTGTGTGTGTGTGTGTGTGTGTGTGTGTGTGTGTGTGTGTATATGTGCGTGTATGTGTCTGCGTGTGTGTGTGTTTGCATTGCCCATGTGTGTATATATGTGTGTGTACATGTACGTACGTACGTGTGTACGTATGTGTGGTTGCATCTGTATCAACAAGGGCCATGCCAGCCAGAGACAGAGCGAAGGGTGGCATTTCAGGTGACATTGACTCATTGTTTACAATAACTACAGGCCTAACCTACTCAAACCCTGCTCAGCACATGTCTGATGTTGTCTCCCTCTGGTTTCTGCTGAGGCACAACACCTCCCTCTCTCTCTATATCTCCCTCTGGTTTATGCTGAGGCACAACACCTCCCTCTCTCTCTATATCTCCCTCTGGTTTATGCTGAGGCACAACACCTCCCTCTCTCTATATATCTCCCTCTGGTTTCTGCTGAGGCACAACACCTCCCTCTCTCTCTATATCTCCCTCTGGTTTATGCTGAGGCACAACACCTCCCTCTCTCTCTATATCTACCTCTGGTTTCTGCTGAGGCACAACATCTCCCTCTCTCTCTATATCTCCCTCTGGTTTATGCTGAGGCACAACACCTCCCTCTCTCTATATATCTCCCTCTGGTTTATGCTGAGGCACAACACCTCCCTCTCTCTCTATATCTACCTCTGGTTTCTGCTGAGGCACAACACCTCCCTCTCTCTATATATCTCCCTCTGGTTGCTGCTGAGGCACAACTCTATATCTATATCTCTATATCTCTCTATATCTCCCTCTATCTTCACCTCCCTCTCTCTACACCTCCCTCTCCCTATAACTCCCTCTCTCTCTACACCTCCCTCTCTCTACACCTCTCTCTCAACACCTCCCTCTCTCTACACCTCCCTCTCCCTACAACTCCCTCTCTCTCTACACCTCCCTCTCTCTACACCTCTCTCTCAACACCTCCCTCTCTCTACACCCCCCTCTCTCTACACCTCCCTCTCTCTACACCTCCCTCTCTCTACACCTCCCTCTCTCTCTACACCTCCCTCTCTCTCTACACCTCTCTCTCTACACCTCCCTCTCTCAACACCTCCATCTCTCTACACCTCCCTCTCTCTATATATCTCCCTCTGGTTTCTGCTGAGGCATAACATCTCCCTCTCTCTCTATATCTCCCTCTGGTTTATGCTGAGGCACAACACCTCCCTCTCTCTATATATCTACCTCTGGTTTCTGCTGAGGCACAACATCTCTCTCTCTCTCTATATCTCCCTCTGGTTTCTGCTGAGGCACAACACCTCCCTCTCTCTCTATATCTCCCTCTGGTTTCTGCTGAGGCACAACACCTCCCTCTCTCTATATATCTCCCTCTGGTTTCTGCTGAGGCACAACACCTCCCTCTCTCTATATATCTCCCTCTGGTTGCTGCTGAGGCACAACTCTATATCTATATCTCTATATCGCTCTATATCTCCCTCTATCTTCACCTCCCTCTCTCTACACCTCCCTCTCTCAACACCTCCCTCTATCTACACCTCCCTCTCTCAACACCTCCCTCTCCCTACAACTCCCTCTCTCTCTACACCTCCCTCTCTCTACACCTCTCTCTCTACACCTCTCTCTCTCTACACCTCCCTCTCTCTACACCTCCCTCTCTCTACACCTCCCTCTCTCTCTACACCTCTCTCTCTACACCTCCCTCTCTCAACACCTCCCTCTCTCTACACCTCCCTCTCTCTCTACATCTCCCTCTCTCTATGCCTCCCTCTCTCTCTACATCTCCCTCTCTCTACACCTCCCTCTCTCTACACCTCCCTCTCTCTCTACACCTCCCTCTCTCTACACCTCCCTCTCTCAACACCTCCCTCTATCTACACCTCCCTCTCTCAACACCTCCCTCTCCCTACAACTCCCTCTCTCTCTACACCTCCCTCTCTCTACATCTCTCTCAACACCTCCCTCTCTCAACACCTCACTCTCTCTCTACACCTCCCTCTCTCAACACCTCCCTCTCCCTACAACTCCCTCTCTCTCTACACCTCCCTCTCTCTACACCTCTCTCTCTACACCTCTCTCTCTCTACACCTCCCTCTCTCTACACCTCCCTCTCTCTACACCTCCCTCTCTCTACACCTCCCTCTCTCAACACCCCCCTCTCCCTACAACTCCCTCTCCCTACAACTCCCTCTCTCTACACCTCCCTCTCTCTACACCTCCCTCTCTCAACACCTCCCTCTCCCTACAACTCCCTCTCTTTTCTTTCTCCATCTCTGTGGGTAGTAATATATTGTGACCTGTGTGAAGTGGTGGATCACAAGTCAACAAATAGAAAGGCCAGTACCACTCAGACTCAATTTATTAACAACCTATTATTGCATCATCTCCCCAATTCATGAATAATGTGTGTGTTGTGTTGTTTGTGTGTGTGTGTGTCTCTGTGTGTGTGTGTGTGTCTGTCTGTGTGTGTGTCTGTCTGTCTGTCTGTCTGTCTGTCTGTCTGTCTGTCTGTCTGTCTGTCTGTCTGTCTGTCTGTCTGTCTGTCTGTCTGTCTGTAAAAAAGCACACCAGTTTCATTTAAGGACCAAAAAATGGACAGACGAGCCATACAGGTAGACAGACGAGCCATACAGGTCGACAGACGAGCCATACAGGTTGACAGACGAGCCATACAGGTTGACAGACGAGCCATACAGGTTGACAGACGAGCCATACAGGTTGACAGACGAGCCCTACAGGTAGACAGACAAGCCATATTGGTTGCAAAATAGTTGGGAAGAGATATTTGATGTAATTCCAAGAGACACGATCATTAGATCATTTGTTTTGGTACTGCCCATATGTAGCTCGTTTTTGGTCGCAGGTTCCGGAACGCCTGAAAAATCACACCATTTACGTGGAGCTGTCTCTGCAAATAGCACTGCTGGGTGACTTCAAAAGCCACAGTCAATCAATCAACAGCAATGGAATGTTTTGAGCACCCTGATACAAACGTTAGCTTAATGTCAGCACAACTGGACAGTTTTTTTGGAACATATCTCTTGTCATGTCCCCACAATGTTACCACAACCTAGAGAAATGTTCTTGGAACCGTTAAAGTACAGATTAAACGTGTTCTGGGAACGTTCTTGAAGCAGTTATTTGG
Source organism: Oncorhynchus kisutch (assembly GCF_002021735.2). NCBI lineage: Eukaryota > Metazoa > Chordata > Actinopteri > Salmoniformes > Salmonidae > Oncorhynchus > Oncorhynchus kisutch. The sequence continues at coordinate 77,787,214 of NC_034184.2, forward strand.
TAGTTTTTTGCACCCTAAAAGGAATCATCCTCACAACTGGACAGTTTTTGTGTTTTGACAACATACTGTATCCTTTGTGATGTCCCCACATTTTTCTCACCAGACTGTTCCCACAACCTAATCAAACATTCTGGGAACCTATAAAGAGCGGATTAAATGTGTTATAGGAACATTCTTGCAACATCAGGCACATTTTTTATCACAGATGTGAACATTTTAGTGAATGTTTGGAGAACATTTCAAAGATATTTCATCTAAAACATTTTTTTGATAAATACATATTTTATCAAAAACATTCTCTAATTGGGATGATGTCATCCTAATGTTAGATAAAACACTAACTACAACTTAATGGTAACCTTAGCTAATGTTCTGTGAATGTCTGGAACACCAGGGATTTGAACCGGCAGACCTCTAGTCTGTGATCCATCCCCAAACCACTACTCCACACATCTACCTGGGAGCCCACACACACACGCACGCACGCACGCACACACACACACACACACACACACACACACACACACACACACACACACACACACACACACACACACACACACACACACACACACACACACGCGCGCACACACTTTAGCAGTCAGTAGGCTGTGAGGGGATTTTGTTACTTTCTATGCAACCTTTCATGACATTTTAAATCTGTCTGTCTGCCTGCCTGCCTGCCTGCCTGCCTGCCTGCCTGCCTGCCTGCCTGCCTCCCTGTCTGTCTGTCTGTCTGTCTGTCTGTCTGTCTGTCTGCCTGCTGGTCTGTCTGTCTGTCTGCCTGTCTGTCTGCCTGCCTGCCTGCCTGCATGCCTGTCTGTCTGTCTGTCTGTCTGTCTGTCTGCCTGCCTGCTGGTCTGTCTGTCTGTCTGTCTGTCTGTCTGTCTGTCTGTCTGTCTGTCTGTCTGTCTGCTGAACAGGAGAGATAGACGGAGAGGAAAAAAGATAGAGAAGTCGAGTGAATGAAAGAGAAATAGGGTGGAGAGAAACTGATATGTGAAAGAGAAAGAGAGAATAGCCACTTTAATAACTCTACCTACATGACACCGGTGGCCCTGCACATTGACACATTGACTGTGTACCAGTACCCCCTGTATAAAGTGTGTACCAGTACCCCCTGTATAAAGTGTGTACCAGTACCCCCTGTATAAAGTGTATAAAGTGTGTACCAGTTCCCCCTGTATAAAGTGTGTACCAGTACCCCCTGTATAAAGTGTGTACCAGTACCCCCTGTATAAAGTGTGTACCAGTACCCCCTGTATAAAGTGTGTACCAGTACCCCCTGTATAAAGTGTGTACCGGTACCCCCTGTATAAAGTGTGTACCAGTACCCCCTGTATAAAGTGTGTACCGGTACCCCCTGTATAAAGTGTATAAAGTGTGTACCAGTTCCCCCTGTATAAAGTGTGTACCAGTTCCCCCTGTATAAAGTGTGTACCGGTGCCCCCTGTATAAAGTGTATAAAGTGTGTACCAGTTCCCCCTGTATAAAGTGTGTACCAGTACCCCCTGTATAAAGTGTGTACCAGCTCCCCCTGTATAAAGTGTATAAAGTGTGTACCAGTTCCCCCTGTATAAAGTGTGTACCAGTTCCCCCTGTATAAAGTGTGTACCAGTACCCCCTGTATAACGTGTGTACCAGTTCCCCCTGTATAAAGTGTATAAAGTGTGTACCAGTTCCCCCTGTATAAAGTGTGTACCAGTTCCCCCTGTATAAAGTGTATAAAGTGTGTACCAGTACCCCCTGTATAAAGTGTGTACCAGTACCCCCTGTATAAAGTGTGTACCAGTTCCCCCTGTATAAAGTGTGTACCAGTACCCCCTGTATAAAGTGTATAAAGTGTGTACCAGTTCCCCCTGTATAAAGTGTGTACCAGTACCCCCTGTATAAAGTGTATAAAGTGTGTACCAGTACCCCCTGTATAAAGTGTATAAAGTGTGTACCAGTTCCCCCTGTATAAGTGTGTACCAGTTCCCCCTGTATAAAGTGTGTACCAGTACCCCCTGTATAAAGTGTATAAAGTGTGTACCAGTACCCCCTGTATAAAGTGTATAAAGTGTGTACCGGTACCCCCTGTATAAAGTGTGTACCAGTTCCCCCTGTATAAAGTGTGTACCAGTTCCCCCTGTATAAAGTGTATAAAGTGTGTACCAGTACCCCCTGTATAAAGTGTGTACCAGTTCCCCCTGTATAAAGTGTGTACCAGTTCCCCCTGTATAAAGTGTGTACCAGTACCCCCTGTATAAAGTGTATAAAGTGTGTACCAGTACCCCCTGTATAAAGTGTATAAAGTGTGTACCGGTACCCCCTGTATAAAGTGTGTACCAGTTCCCCCTGTATAAAGTGTGTACCAGTTCCCCCTGTATAAAGTGTATAAAGTGTGTACCAGTACCCCCTGTATAAAGTGTGTACCAGTACCCCCTGTATAAAGTGTGTACCAGTTCCCCCTGTATAAAGTGTGTACCAGTACCCCCTGTATAAAGTGTGTCCCGGTACCCCCTGTATAAAGTGTATAAAGTGTGTACCAGTACCCCCTGTATAAAGTGTGTACCAGTACCCCCTGTATAAAGTGTGTACCAGTACCCCCTGTATAAAGTGTTTAAAGTGTGTACCGGTACCCCCTGTATAAAGTGTGTACCAGTTCCCCCCTGTATAAAGTGTGTACCAGTTCCCCCCTGTATAAAGTGTATAAAGTGTGTACCAGTACCCCCTGTATAAAGTGTGTGCCAGTACCCCTGTATAAAGTGTGTACCAGTTCCCCCTGTATAAAGTGTGTACCAGTACCCCCTGTAAAGGGCAGAGACAGAAAGAGGGAACACAGGACCCCTCAGTAAAGGGCAGTGACAGAAAGAGGGAACACAGGACCCCTCAGGAAAGGGCAGAGACAGGAAGAGGGAACACAGGACCCCTCATTAAAGGGCAGAGACAGGAAGAGGGAACACAGGACCACTCAGTAAAGGGCAGAGACAGGAAGAGGAAACACAGGACCCCTCAGTAAAGGGCAGAGACAGGACCCCTCATTAAAGGGCAGAGACAGAAAGAGGGAACACAGGACCCCTCAGTAAAGGGCAGAGACAGAAAGAGGGAACACAGGACACCTCATTAAAGGGCAGAGACAGGAAGAGGGAACACAGGACCCCTCATTAAAGGGCAGAGACAGGAAGAGGGAACACAGGACCCCTCAGTAAAGGGCAGAGACAGGAAGAGGAAACACAGGACCCCTCAGTAAAGGGCAGAGACAGGAAGAGGAAACACAGGACCCCTCATTAAAGGGCAGAGACAGGACCCCTCATTAAAGGGCAGAGACAGAAAGAGGGAACACAGGACCCCTCAGTAAAGGGCAGAGACAGGAAGAGGAAAAACAGGACCCCTCATTAAAGGGCAGAGACAGGAAGAGGAAACACAGGACCCCTCATTAAAGGGCAGAGACAGGAAGAGGAAACACAGGACCCCTCAGTAAAGGGCAGAGACAGGACCCCTCATTAAAGGGCAGAGACAGGAAGAGGAAACACAGGACCCCTCAGTAAAGGGCAGAGACAGGAAGAGGGAACACAGGACCCCTCATTAAAAGGCAGAGACAGAAAGAGGGAACACAGGACCCCTCAGTAAAGGGCAGAGACAGGAAGAGGGAACACAGGACCCCTCATTAAAGGGCAGAGACAGGAAGAAGAAACACAGGACCCCTCATTAAAGGGCAGAGACAGGAAGAGGAAACACAGGACCCCTCAGTAAAGGGCAGAGACAGGACCCCTCATTAAAGGGCAGAGACAGGAAGAGGAAACACAGGACCCCTCAGTAAAGGGCAGAGACAGGAAGAGGAAACACAGGACCCCTCAGTAAAGGGCAGAGACAGGACCCCTCATTAAAGGGCAGAGACAGGAAGAGGAAACACAGGACCCCTCAGTAAAGGGCAGAGACAGGAAAAGGAAACACAGGACCCCTCATTAAAGGGCAGAGACAGGACCCCTCATTAAAGGGCAGAGACAGAAAGAGGGAACACAGGACTCTTCAGTAAAGGGCAGAGACAGAAAGAGGGAACACCGGACCCCTCAGTAAAGGGCAGAGACAGGAAGAGGAAACACAGGACCCCTCAGTAAAGGGCAGAGACAGAAAGAGGGAACACAGGACCCCTCAGTAAAGGGCAGAGACAGGACCCCTCATTAAAGGGCAGAGACAGAAAGAGGGAACACAGGACTCCTCAGTAAAAGGGCAGAGACATGAAGAGGGACACCAAGGTTGAAGCGGTTGCCAGTCTGTCCATGACACCGGCTAAGGAGGAAATGTCACAGAGATGTGATACGTCGTCCTGTTTCTGGTACAATGTGTGTTATTCACCCCTGTTCCTTCTAATCTGTCATTAATCACTGAATTAATGAGACAAACTGACACCAATATAAATCTACCAGATCCATCAAGAGGTTTCTGTATGGAAGTGGTGCTGAGATAGGTCGTACTGAGTTGTTGTCTGCCAAAAGACAAAAACTGTAGAAATGTCAGATCTCCATACAAGGATAAAGGAGGAAAGACAAGGTTGATGGTTAGTTCGCTCTCTTGGATCTTTCTGTTCTCAAACTCTTGATGCGATGACATTTTCATCCTTAGAAGGACTATTTAAACTACAGGCAGCAGAGAAGACTGTGTGTGTGTGTCTGTGTGTGTGTGTGTGTCTGTGTGTGTGTGTGTGTGTGTGTGTGTGTGTGTGTGTGTGCGCGCGCATGTATATAAACTCAGTAAAAAAATTAACGTCCTCACTGTCAACTGTGTTTATTTTCAGCAAATTTAACATATGTAAATATTTGTATGAACTTAACAAGATTCAACAACTGAGACATAAACGGAACAAGTTCCACAGACATGTGACTAACAGAATTGGAATAATGTGTCGGGTGGAGATTATAACAGAACATGGCCAAGATGTTCAAATGTTCATAAATGACCAGCATGGTCGAATAATAATAAGGCAGAACAGTTGAAACTGGAGCAGCAGCACAGCCAGGTGGACTGGGGACAGCAAGGAGTCATCATGTCAGGTAGTCCTGAGGCACGGTCCTAGGGCTCATGTCCTCCGAGAGAGCGAAAGAAAGAGAGAAAGAGAGAATTAGAGAGAGCACACTTAAATTCACACAGGACACCGAATAGGACAGGAGAAGTAGTCCAGATATAACAAACTGACCCCCCCCGACACATAAACTACTGCAGCATAAATACTGGAGGCTGAGACAGGAGGGGTCAGGAGACACTGCGGCCCCATCTGAGGACACCCCCGGACAGGGCCAAACAGGAAGTATATAACCCCACCCACTTTGCCAAAGCACAGCCCCCACACCACTAGAGGGATATCTTCAACCACCAACTTACCATCCTGAGACAAGGCTGAGTATAGCCCACAAAGATCTCCGCCACGGCACAACCCAAGGGGGGGGGGGGGGCGCCAACCCAGACAGGATGATCACATCAGTGACTCAACCCATTCAGGTTACGCACCCCTCCCAGGGACGGTATGAGAGAGCCCCAGTAAGCCAGTGATTCAGCCCCTGTAATAGGGTTAGAGGCAGAGAATCCCAGTGGAAAGAGGGGAACCGGCCAGGCAGAGACAGCAAGGGCGGTTCGTTGCTCCAGAGCCTTTCCGTTCACCTTCCCTCTCCTGGGCCAGACTACACTCAATCATATGACCCACTGAAGAGATGAGTCTTCAGTAAAGACTTAAAGGTTGAGACCGAGTTTGCATCTCTGACATGGGTAGGCAGACCGTTCCATAAAAATGGAGCTCTATAGGAGAAAGCCCTGCCTCCAGCTGTTTGTTTAGAAATTCTAGGGACAATTAGGAGGCCTGCGTCTTGTGACCGTAGCGTAAGTGTAGGTATGTACGGCAGGACCAAATCAGAGAGATAGGTAGGAGCAAGCCCATATAATGCTTTGTAGGGTAGCATTAAAACCTTGAAATCAGCCCTTGCTTTGACAGGAAGCCAGTGTAGGGAGGCTAGCACTGGAGTAATATGATCAAATGTTTTGGTTCTAGTCAGGATTCTAGCGGCCATATTTAGCACTAACTGAAGTTTATTTAGTGCTTTATCCGGGTAGCCGGAAAGTAGAGCATTGCAGTAGTCTAACCTAGAAGTGACAAAAGCATGGAATAATTTTTATGCATCATCAAAAGAGAGATCAGGGTCCAGAGTAACGCCGAGGTCCTTCACAGTTTTATTTGAGACGACTGTACAACCATTAAGATTAATTGTCAGATTCAACAGAAGATCTCTTTGTTTCTTGGGACCTAGAACAAGCATCTCTGTTTTGTCCGAGTTTAAAAGTAGAACGTTTGCAGCCATCCACTTTCTTATGTCTGAAACACATGCTTCTAGCGAGGGCAATTTTGGGGCTTCACCATGTTTCATTGAAATGTACAGCTGTGTGTCATCCGCATAGCAGTGAAAGTTAACATTATGTTTTCGAATGACATCCCCAAGAGGTCAAATATATAGTGAAAACAATAGTGGTCCTAAAACGGATCCTTGAGGAACACCGAAATTTACAGTTGATTTGTCAGAGGAAAAACCATTCACAGAGACAAACTGATATCTTTCCGACAGATAAGATCTAAACCAGGCCAGAACTTGGCCGTGTAGACCAATTTGGGTTTCCAATCTCTCCAAAAGAATGTGGTGATCGATGGTATCAAAAGCAGCACTAAGGTCTAGGAGCACGAGGACAGATGCAGAGCCTCGGTCTGATGCCATTAAAAGGTAATTTACCACCTTCACAAGTGCAGTCTCAGTGCTATGATGGGGTCTAAAACCAGACTGAAGCATTTCGTATACATTTTTTGTCTTCAGGAAGGCAGTGAGTTGCTGCGCAACAGCCTTTTCTACATTTTTTGAGAGGAATGGAAGATTCGATATAGGCCGATAGTTTTTTATATTTTCTGGGTCAAGGTTTGGCTTTTTCAAGAGAGGCTTTATTACTGCCACTTTTAGTGAGTTTGGTACACATCCGGTGGATAGAGAGCCGTTTATTATGTTCAACATAGGAGGGCCAAGCACAGGAAGCAGCTCTTTCAGTAGTTTAGTTGGAATAGGGTCGAGTATACAGCTTGAAGTTTTAGAGGCCATGATTATTTTCATCATTGTGTCAAGAGATATAGTACTAAAACACTTGAGCGTCTCTCTTGATCCTAGGTCCTGGCAGAGTTGTACAGACTCAGGACAACTGAGCTTTGAAGGAATACGCAGATTTAAAGAGGAGTCCGTAATTTGCTTTCTAATAATCATGATCTTTTCCTCAAAGAAGTTCATGAATTTATCACTGCTAAAGTGAAAGCCATCCTCTCTTGGGGAATGCTGCTTTTTACTTAGCTTTGCGACAGTATCAAAAAGGAATTTCGGATTGTACTTATTTTCCAGTTTGGTGTGGCGCCATTTCCTTTCCAATTTTCTGGAAGCTTGCTTCAGAGCTTGGGTATTTTCTGTGTACCAGGGAGCTAGTTTCTTATGAGAAATGTTTTTAGTTTTTAGGGGTGCAACTGCATCTAGGGTATTGTGCAAGGTTAAATTGAGTTCCTCAGTTAGGTGGTTAACTGATTTTTGTCCTCTGGCGTCCTTGGGTAGACAGAGGGAATCTGGAAGGACATCAAGGAATCTTTTTGTTGTCTGTGAATTTATAGCACGACTTTTGATGTTCCTTGGTTGGGGTCTGAGAAGATTATTTGTTGCAATTGCAAACGTAATAAAATGGTGGTCCGATAGTCCAGGATTATGAGGAAAAACATTAAGATCCACAACATTTATTCCATGGGACAAAACTAGGTCCAGAGTATGACTGTGACAGTGAGTGGGTCCAGAGACAGGGCGGCAGGGTAGCCGGGGCGGCAGGGTAGCCTAGTGGTTAGAGCGTTGGACTAGTAACCAGAAGGTTGCAAGTTCAAACCCCCGAGCTGACAAGGTACAAATCTGTCGTTCTGCCCCTGAACAGGCAGTTAACCCACTGTTCCTAGGCCGTCATTGAAAATAAGAATTTGTTCTTAACTGACTTGCCTAGTTAAATAAAATAAAAAAAATAAAAAAAAAGACATGTTGGACAAAACCCACTGAGTCGATGATGGCTCCGAAAGCCTTTTGGAGTGGGTCTGTGGACTTTTCCATGTGAATATTAAAGTCACCAAAGATTAGAATATTATCTGCTATGACTACAAGGTCCAATAGGAATTCAGGGAACTCAATGAGGAGCGTTGTATATGGCCCAGGAGGCCTGTAAACAGTAGCTATAAAAAGTGATTGAGTAGGCTGCATAGATTTCATGACTAGAAGCTCAAAAGACGAAAACAACATTGAAATTTGCTATCGTAAATGTTAGCAACCCCTCCGCCTTTGTGGGATGCACGGGGATATGGTCACTAGTGTAGCCAGGAGGTGAGGCCTCATTTAACACAGTAAATTCATCAGGCTTAAACCATGTTTCAGTCAGGCCAATCACATCAAGATTATGATCAGTGATTAGTTCATTGACTATAATTGCCTTTGAAGTAAGGGATCTAACATTAAGTAGCCCTATTTTGAGATGTGAGGTATCATGATCTCTTTCAATAATGACAGGAATGGAGGTCTTTATCCTAGTGAGATTGCTAAGGCGAACACCGCCATGTTTAGTTTTGCCCAACCTAGGTCGAGGCACAGACACGGTCTCAATGGTGATAGCTGAGCTGACTACACTGACTGTGCTAGTGGCATACTCCACTATGCTGGCAGGCTGGCTAACAGCCTGCTGCCTGGCCTGCACCCTATTTCATTGTGGAGCTAGAGGAGTTAGAGCCCTGTCTATGTTGGTAGATAAGATGAGAGCACCCCTCCAGCTAGGATGGAGTCACTCCTCAGCAGGTCAGGCTTGGTCCTGTTTGTGGGTGAGTCCCAGAAAGAGGGACAATTATCTACAAATTCTATCTTTTGGGAGGGGCAGAAAACAGTTTTCAACCAGCGATTGAGTTGTGAGACTCTGCTGTAGAGCTCATCACTCCCCCTAACTGGGAGGGGGCCAGAGACAATTACTCGATGCCGACACATATTTCTAGCTGATTTACACGCAGAAGCTATGTTGCGCTTGGTGATCTCTGACTGTTTCATCTTAACATCCTTGGTGCCGACGTGGATAACAATATCTCTATACTCTCTACACTCGCCAGTTTTAGCTTTAGCCAGCTCCATCTTCAGATTAGCCTTAACGTCGGTAGCCCTGCCCCCTGGTAAACAGTGTATGATCGCTGGATAATTCGTTTTAAGTCTAATACTGCGGGTAATGGAGTCGCCAATGACTAGAGTTTTCAATTTGTCAGAGCTAATGGTGGGAGCCTTCGGCGTCTCAGACCCCGTAACGGGAGGAGTAGAGACAAGAGAAGGCTCGGCCTCTGACTCCGACTCGCTGCTTAATGGGGAAAACCGGTTGAAAGTTTCTGTCGGCTGAATGAGCGACACCGGTTGAGCGTTCCTACAGCATTTCCTTCCAGAAACCATGAGAAAGTTGTCCGGCTGCGGGGACCGTGCGAGGGGATTTATACTAACGTTACTATATGTACTTACTGGTGGCACAGACGCTGTTTCATCCTTTCCTACAATGAAATTACCCTTGCCTAACGATTGCGTCTGAAGCTGGGCTTGTAGCACAGCTACTGTATCCTCGCCGTAAGGCGATTGTTCTCCTGTATATTATGAGTACAGAGACTGCAATTAGAAGGCATCATGTTAATGTTACTACTTAGCTTCGGCTGTTGGAGGTCCTGACGAACCGTGTCCAGATAAAGCGTCCGGAGTGAAAAAGTTGAGGGAAAAAAAACTAAAATATAAACGGTAATTAAAAAGTAAGAAACGTAAATTTGTCAGGAAGCAAAATAGGTTGGCAACAAAACGCACAACAACACGTAAACAAGTCTGCAAGTTGTGACCAGTCAATCCCTCTGAGCCCACCAGCAATAATTAATTAAGTTGGTAATCAGTATACAATATGAACACATTCATATATTCTCATTCTACATACACTTACACAAGCTAATATTAAATAAAGGTCTGTGAAGTCACACAGGGTGGGGTATTTATCCATCTGCAATTATGGATGTGTGTGCTCACACACACACACACACACACAAACACACAAGTGCGTGCACATACACGCACACCTCTTTGTAAAGAAGAAAGGACCCAGAGCAGTCCTGAGGGGGATTTGTTAGCTTAATTAGTCAGACATTGTAGTGTGAACTGTTGAAGAGAAGGTTTAAGGGTCTAGTATTGAAGAGATGGAAGCTGAAACACTACTGGATGTCATCTGGCTAAAAATCTAAGGGCAGCTCATAGAGTAGATCCTCTCTCTCTCTCTCTCTCTCTCTACCTCTCTCTCTCTCTCTCTCTCTCTACTCTCTCGCTCTCTCTGTGACCATGTCATGTGTCTTACTCAGTCATGTTGACACTGGTCTACTACCAGGTCATGTGTCTACTCAGTCATGTTGACACTGGTCTACTACCAGGTCATGTGTCTTCTCAGTCATGTTGACACTGGTCTACTACCAGGTCATGTGTCTTCTCAGTCATGTTGACACTGGTCTACTACCAGGTCATGTGTCTTCTCAGTCATGTTGACACTGGTCCACAACAGGTCATGTGTCTTCTCAGTCATGTTCACACTGGTCTACTACCAGGTCATGTGTCTTCTCAGTCATGTTGACACTGGTCTACTACCAGGTCATGTGTCTTCTCAGTCATGTTGACACTGGTCTACTACCAGGTCATGCGTCTTCTCAGTCATGTTGACACTGGTCTACTACCAGGTCATGTGTCTTCTCAGTCATGTTGACACTGGTCCACTACCAGGTCATGTGTCTTCTCAGTCATGTTGACACTGGTCTACTACCAGGTCATGTGTCTTCTCAGTCATGTTGACACTGGTCTACTACCAGGTCATGTGTCTTCTCAGTCATGTTGAGACTGCTCTACTACCAGGTCATGTGTCTTCTCAGTCATGTTGACACTGGTCACTACCAGGTCATGTGTCTTCTCAGTCATGTTGACACTGGTCTACTACCAGGTCATGTGTCTTCTCAGTCATGTTGACACTGGTCTACTACCAGGTCATGTGTCTACTCAGTCATGTTGACACTGGTCTACTACCAGGTCATGTGTCTTCTCAGTCATGTTGACACTGGTCTACTACCAGGTCATGTGTCTTCTCAGTCATGTTGACACTGGTCTACTACCAGGTCATGTGTCTTCTCAGTCATGTTGACACTGGTCCACAACCAGGTCATGTCCTCAGTCACTGGTCTACTACCAGGTCATGTGTCTTCTCAGTCATGTTGACACTGGTCTACTACCAGGTCATGTGTCTTCTCAGTCATCTGGTCTACTACATGGTCTTCTCAGTCATGTTGACACTGGTCTACTACCAGGTCATGTGTCTTCTCAGTCATGTTGACACTGGTCCACTACCAGGTCATGTGTCTTCTCAGTCATGTTGACACTGGTCTACTACCAGGTCATGTGTCTTCTCAGTCATGTTGACACTGGTCTACTACCAGGTCATGTGTCTTCTCGTCATGTTGAGACTGCTCTACTACCAGGTCATGTGTCTTCTCAGTCATGTTGACACTGGTCCACTACCAGGTCATGTGTCTTCTCAGTCATGTTGACACTGGTCTACTACCAGGTCATGTGTCTTCTCAGTCATGTTGACACTGGTCTACTACCAGGTCATGTGTCTTCTCAGTCATGTTGACACTGGTCTACTACCAGGTCATGTGTCTTCTCAGTCATGTTGACACTGGTCTACTACCAGTCATGTGTCTTCTCGTCATGTTGACACTGGTCCACTACCAGGTCATGTGTCTTCTCGGTCATGTTGACACTGGTCTACTACCAGGTCATGTGTTCTTCTCGATCATGTTGACCTGGTCTACTACCAGGTCATGTGTCTTCTTGGTCATGTTGACACTGGTCCACTACCAGTTCATGTGTCTTCTCAGTCATGTTGACACTGGTCTACTACCAGGTCATGTGTCTTCTCGGTCATGTTGACACTGGTCTACTACCAGGTCATGTGTCTTCTCAGTCATGTTGACACTAATCTACTACCAGGTCATGTGTCTTCTCAGTCATGTTGACACTGGTCTACTACCAGGTCATGTGTCTTCTCAGTCATGTTGACACTGGTCCACTACCAGGTCATGTGTCTTCTCAGTCATGTTGACACTAGTCTACTACCAGGTCATGTGTCTTCTCAGTCATGTTGAGACTGGTCTACTACCAGGTCATGTGTCTTCTCAGTCATGTTGAGACTGGTCTACTACCAGGTCATGTGTCTTCTCAGTCATGTTGACACTGGTCTACTACCAGGTCATGTGTCTTCTCAGTCATGAGACTGGTCTACTACCAGGTCATGTGTCTTCTCAGTCATGTTGACACTGGTCTACTACCAGGTCATGTGTCTTCTCAGTCATGTTGAACTGGTCTACTACCAGGTCATGTGTCTTCTCAGTCATGTTGACACTGGTCCACTACCAGGTCATGTGTCTTCTCAGTCATGTTGACACTGGTCCACTACCAGGTCATGTGTCTTCTCAGTCATGTTGACACTGGTCTACTACCAGGTCATGTGTCTTCTCAGTCATGTTGAGACTGCTCTACTACCAGGTCATGTGTCTTCTCAGTCATGTTGACACTGGTCCACTACCAGGTCATGGTGTCTTCTCAGTCATTTGACACTGGTCTACTACCAGGTCATGTGTCTTCTCAGTCATGTTGACACTGGTCTACTACCAGGTCATGTGTCTTCTCAGTCATGTTGACACTGGTCTACTACCAGGTCATGTGTCTTCTCAGTCATGTTGAGACTGCTCTACTACCAGGTCATGTGTCTTCTCAGTCATGTTGACACTGGTCTACTACCAGGTCATGTGTCTTCTCAGTCATGTTGACACTGGTCTACTACCAGGTCATGTGTCTTCTCAGTCATGTTGACACTGGTCTACTACCAGGTCATGTGTCTTCTCAGTCATGTTGACACTGGTCTACTACCAGGTCATGTGTCTTCTCAGTCATGTTGACACTGGTCCACTACCAGGTCATGTGTCTTCTCAGTCATGTTGACACTGGTCTACTACCAGGTCATGTGTCTTCTCGATCATGTTGACACTGGTCTACTACCAGGTCATGTGTCTTCTCAGTCATGTTGACACTGGTCTACTACCAGGTCATGTGTCTTCTCAGTCATGTTGACACTGGTCCACTACCAGGTCATGTGTCTTCTCAGTCATGTTGACACTGGTCTACTACCAGGTCATGTGTCTTCTCGATCATGTTGACACTGGTCTACTACCAGGTCATGTGTCTTCTTGGTCATGTTGACACTGGTCCACTACCAGTCATGTGTCTTCTCAGTCATGTTGACACTGGTCCACTACCAGGTCATGTGTCTTCTCAGTCATGTTGACACTGGTCTACTACCAGGTCATGTGTCTTCTCAGTCATGTTGACACTGGTCTACTACCAGGTCATGTGTCTTCTCAGTCATGTTGACACTGGTCTACTACCAGGTCATGTGTCTTCTCAGTCATGTTGAACTGGTCTACTACCAGGTCATGTGTCTTCTCAGTCATTGACACTGTCTACTACCAGGTCATGTGTCTTCTCAGTCATGTTGACACTGCTCTACTACCAGGTCATGTGTCTTCTCAGTCATGTTGACACTGGTCCACTACCAGGTCATGTGTCTTCTCAGTCATGTTGACACTGGTCTACTACCAGGTCATGTGTCTTCTCAGTCATGTTGACACTGGTCTACTACCAGGTCATGTGTCTTCTCAGTCATGTTGACACTGGTCCACTACCAGGTCATGTGTCTTCTCAGTCATGTTGACACTGGTCTACTACCAGGTCATGTGTCTTCTCAGTCATGTTGACACTGGTCTACTACCAGGTCATGTGTTCTCTTGGTCATGTTGACACTGGTCCACTACCAGTTCATGTGTCTTCTCAGTCATGTTGACACTGGTCCACTACCAGGTCATGTGTCTTCTCAGTCATGTTGACACTGGTCTACTACCAGGTCATGTGTCTTCTCAGTCATGTTGACACTGGTCTACTACCAGGTCATGTGTCTTCTCAGTCATGTTGACACTGTCTACTACCAGGTCATGTGTCTTCTCAGTCATGTTGACACTGGTCCACTACCAGGTCATGTGTCTTCTCAGTCATGTTGACACTAGTCTACTACCAGGTCATGTGTCTTCTCAGTCATGTTGACACTGGTCTACTACCAGGTCATGTGTCTTCTCAGTCATGTTGACACTGGTCTACTACCAGGTCATGTGTCTTCTCAGTCATGTTGACACTGGTCTACTACCAGGTCATGTGTCTTCTCAGTCATGTTACACTGGTCTACTACCAGGTCATGTGTCTTCTCAGTCATGTTGACACTGGTCTACTACCAGGTCATGTGTCTTCTCAGTCATGTTGACACTGGTCTACTACCAGGTCATGTGTCTTCTCAGTCATGTGACACTGTCTACTACCAGGTCATGTGTCTTCTCAGTCATGTTGACACTGGTCCACTACCAGGTCATGTGTCTTCTCAGTCATGTTGACACTGGTCTACTACCAGGTCATGTGTCTTCTCAGTCATGTTGACACTGGTCTACTACCAGTTCATGTGTCTTCTCAGTCATGTTGACACTGGTCTACTACCAGGTCATGTGTCTTCTCAGTCATGTTGACACTGGTCCACTACCAGGTCATGTGTCTTCTCAGTCATGTTGACACTCGTCACTACCAGGTCATGTGTCTTCTCAGTCATGTTGACACTGGTCTACTACCAGGTCATGTGTCTTCTCAGTCATGTTGACACTGGTCTACTACCAGGTCATGTGTCTTCTCAGTCATGTTGACACTGGTCTACTACCAGTCATGTGTCTTCTCAGTCATGTTGACACTGGGCTACTACCAGGTCATGTGTCTTCCAGTCATGTTGACACTGGTCTACTACCAGGTTCATGTGTCTTCTCATCATGTTTGACACTGGTCTACTACCAGTCATGTGTCTTCTCAGTCATTTGACACTGTTACTACCAGGTCATGTGTCTTCTCCAGTCATGTTGACACTGGTCTACTACCAGGGTCATGTGTCTTCTTAGAGAAAAAGAGAGAGAGGGAGAGAGAAAAGATGGAGAAAGAAAAGAGAAAGAGGGAAAGAGAGAGAGGCATCAAGAGAGAGGGTGAGAGAGACAGAGAGAGAGGGAGAGGTAAAGTGTGTGTAATTTTGTAAATTAGCGGCAGTGCCATGGCTTAGCTCTCTGTGAGACCACCCTCAGGCTTCCTTCCTCTCCTTGTATTAATGAATGAGGGAACAGAGATAGAGGGCTAGAGAACAAAATAAAGAGAGAATTAAAGGAGTGTTACAGAGCTCCTACCAGAGGTAAAATATCAGGTCAAGTCATGTTGACCTCTTTTGCTGTAAAGTTGTTTCAGATTGAACTAATTGTAATATTAATCAACTTTCTCTGTCACTTCTTTCACACTTCACTGACTATGGTTGTTCAGTTGAATCAAAGAAAACTAGGTGCTGTTGAATTGGAGTGCAAGATGTTGATTACAAGATGGCGCCGATAGAAATGGTCGCCTGGTTCCTGGCTCCTAACCAACGTTGCAGAATGTATATATTTGTATGTTATTTCTCACATTATTTCTCACATTGTTTTTTGAGTTATTACATACAGTCAAAACTTAACTTTTGGATATCAGAGCAGCGGTAACTGGCATATTACTATATTACAGCTATATTACTCGCTAACGTTCAGTTGTCGAACAATAAAGTAGACAAGCTCAAGGCGAGGATCTCCTTCCAGAGAGACATCAGGGATTGTAACATACTCTGTTTCACAGAATCATGGCTCTCTCCAGATGTCCCCGTCCCCGTACTGTCCCCGTCCATACAGCCAGCTGGGTTCTCAGTACATTGCGCTGACAGGAATAAAGAGCTCAACAGGAAAAGGAAAGGCAGAGGTGTATGTTTCATGATTAACTAATCATGGTGTGATTGTGGTAACATACAGAAACTGAAATCCTTTTGTTAACCCAACCTAGAATACCTCACAATCAAATGCCGACCGCATTACCTCCTGAGAGAACTATATTCAGTCATCGTCACAGCCGTGTATATTCTCCCTCAAGCCAATACCACGACAGCTCTCAAGGAACGACATTAGACTTTGTGCAAACTGGAAACCGCATAGCCTGAGGCCGCATTTATTGTAGCTGGGGACTTCAATAAAGCAAATCTGAGGAAAACTAAACCAAAGTTTTACCATCACATTGACTGTAGTACTCGCTCTTATAAAACACTTGATCACTTTCTTTCTTGCATGGAATAGCCTTCATTTCTCAGAACAAGAATAGACTGACACGTTTCAGAAGAAAGGTCTTTGTTTCTGGCCATTTTGAGCCTGTAATCGAACCCATAAATGCTGATGCTCCAGATACTCAACTAGTCTAAAGAAGGCCAGTTTTAGTGCTTCTGTAATCAGAACAGTATTCAGCTGTGCTAACATAATTGCAAAAGGGTTTTTTAATGACCAATTAGCCTCTCTACACCAATGTAGATATTCCATCAAAAAATCTGCCGTTTCCAGCTAAAATATACTGTCATTTATAACATTAACAATGTGTCACGCCCTGGTCTTAGTATTTTGTGTTTTCTTTATTTATTTGGCCAGGCCAGGGTGTGACATGGGTTTATTTTGTGTTGTGTTTATGTATGGGGGTTTTTCGTAGGTTTTGGGATTGTGGCTTAGTGGGGTTTTCTAGCATAGTCTATGGTCAGAGGCAGGTGATTCTCGGCAGCCATATTCTTTGAGTGTTTCGTGGGTGATTGTGATTGTTATATATGTATACTTCATATACTCCAACTGCTAAATATGTGTATGCAAGCCAATACAATTTGATTTGATTTGATTTATTAGCATTGTGACAGACCTGGACTCATGTTAGTAACACTCTGACAGACCTAGACTCATGTTAGTAACACTCTGACAGACCTAGACTCATGTTATTAACACTCTGACAGACCTAGACTCATGTTATTAACACTCTGACAGACCTAGACTCATGTTATTAACACTCTGACAGACCTAGACTCATGTTATTAACACTCTGAAAGACCTAGACTCATGTTATTAACACTCTGACAGACCTAGACTCATGTTATTAACACTCTGACAGACCTGGACTCATGTTAGTAACACTCTGAAAGACATGAGATAGCTGTGTTATTGGACTATCCATCTCATTGGCCTCCTGAGACCAAACACAAGCGAAGGACCAATGCTGATTTAGGAGATGTAGTCATAACCACCTTCATAACAGCAATCTCATTTTATCCTCTCTCCTTTCCTCCTCCTCCCCCTCCTCCACCTCCCCCTCCCCCTTTATAGCAGCTCTCACTGTCTCCCTCTCTCCTTCCTTTCTTCCTCCTCCTCTTCCCCCTCTTCCTCCTCCTCCTCCTTCATAGCAGCTGTCTCATTTTCTCCACTCTCCTTCCCTACTCTCTCCTCCCCCACCTCCTCTTCCTCCTCCTCCCCCCTCCTCCCCCCCTCCTCATCCTTCTTCATAGCAGCTATCTAATTTTCTCCCTCTCTCCTTCCCTCCTCCTCTTCTTCCTCTCTCCTTCCCTCCTCTTCTCCCTCTCTCCTTACCTCCTCCTCTCCTCTCTCCTTCCCTCCTCTTCTCCTCTCTCCTTCCCTCCTCCTCTCCTCTCTCCTTCCCTCCTCCTCTCCTCTCTCCTTCCCTCCTCCTCTCCTCTCTCCTTCCCTCCTCCTCTCCTCTCTCCTTCCCTCCTCCTCTCCTCTCTCCTTCCCTCCTCCTCTTTCTACCCCATCCACCCACTCATTCTCTCTTCCTCCATCTCTCTCTGTCTGGATGAAAGGAGACACACCATCTTGCTCCTCTCTGCATGGGGCAGGGAACTTGTCAATGTTACAAAGGAAAGGATCTGTCGCTCCCTCTAACACCAACACACACTGAACATATACCAAACCATGTGTATGTGTGTGTGTGTGTGTGTACAGCAAGTGTGTGTAAAAGTGAGTGTGTGTGTATAAATCACATCATATCACATTTTATTGGTTGCATACACATATTTAGAATATGTGATTGTGGATGTAGATAAATGCTTGTGTTCCAAGCCCTGAACAGTGCAGTAATATCTAACAATACACTACAATACACACTAATCTAAAATAATATATAAATAAATTGAATAAAATAAAAATTAGGACGAGCAATGTCAGAGTCCAGATGATATATCTACTGGGATGTGTAGACAATATGGACAGTATGTGGATAGACAATGTAGTGTCTCTGAAGAAAACGCAGATAGAATAGCATACAGTGCATTCAGAAAGTATTCAGACCCCTTGACTTTTTCCACATTTTGTTACGTTAGTCTTATTCTAAAAGGTTTTTATTTTTTTTATCGAGGAACACAAGCATTTGGTACACCTGCAATAGCATCTGCTAAATATGTGTATGCAAACCAATAAAATTCGATTCGATTTGATTTATTAACAATGTGACAGACCTGGACTCATGTTAGGCATCCTTGCTCGCACATGCTTCAGTTCTTTCTACAAATTTTCAATAGGATTGAGGTCAGGGCTGTGTGATGGCCACTCCAATACATTGACTTTGTTGTCCTTAAGCCAGTTTGCCACAACTTTGGAAGTGTGCTTGGGATCATTGTCCATTTGGAAGACCCATTTGCGACCAAGCTTTAACTTCCTGACTGATGTCTTGAGATATTGCTTTCACGATATCCACATAATTTTCCTACCTCATGAAGCCATCTATTTTGCTAAGTGCACCAGTCCCTCCTGCAACAAAGCACCCCCACAACATGATTCTGCCACCCCCATGCTTCACGGTCGGGATGGTGTTCTTCGGCTTGCAAGCTTCCAAACATATATTTATTTAATCAGACCAAAGGACATTTCTCCAAAAAAGTATGTTGCAAACCGTAGTCTGGTTTTTTAATGGCGGTTTTGGAGCAGTGGCTTCTTCCTTGCTGTGCTGCCTTTCAGGTTATGTCGATATAGGACTCGTATTATTGTGGAAATAGATACTTTTGTACCTGTTTCCTCCAGCATCTTCACAAGGTCCTTTGCTGTTGTTCTGGGATTGATTTGCACCTTTCGCACCAAAGTACGTTCATCTCTAGGAGAGAGAACGAGTCTCCTTCCTGAGCGGTTTGACGGCTGTGCGGTCCCATGGTGTTTATACTTGCGTACTATTGTTTGTTCAGATGAATGTGGTACCTTCAGGCGTTTGGAAATTGCTCCCAAGGATGAACTCGACTTGTGGAGGTCTACAACTTTTTTTCTGAGGTCTTGGCTGATTTCTTTTGATTTTCTCATGATGTCAAGCAAAGAGACACTGAGTTTGAAGGTAGGCCTTGAAATACATCCACAGCTACACCTCTAATTGATTCAAATTATGTAAATTTGCCTATCAGAAGCTTCTAAAGCCATGACATAATTTTCTGGAATTTTCCAAGCTGTTTAAAGGCACAGTTAACTTAGTGTATGTAAACTTATGACGCACTGGAATTGTGATGCAGTGAATTATAAGTGAAATAATCTGTCTGTAAACAATTGTTGGAAAAATTACTTGTGTCATGCACAAAGTAGATGTCCTAACCGACATGCCAAAACTATAGTTTGTTAACAAGAAATTTGTGGAGTGGTTGAAACACGAGTTTTAATGACTCCAACATAAGTGTATGTAAACTTCAGACTTCAACTGTAGATACATGACTGGGAAACAACCATGGAGTGACTGACTAGATATAACTTTTCATCCTCCTCCTCCTCCCCCCTCCTCTTCCTCCTCTTTCTCCTTCTCTTCCTCATCCTCCTCCTCCTCTTCCTCCTCCTCCCCCTCTTCTTCCTCCTCCTCCTCCCCCTCTTCCTCCTCCTCTTCCTCCTCCTCCACCCTCCTCGTTCCCCTCCTCCCCCTCCTCTTTCTCCTCCTCCCCCTTCTCCTTCATAGCAGCTATCTCGTTTTCTCCTCTCTCCTTCCCTCCCCCCCCTCTTCCTATGCCCCCCCCTCCTCCCCTCTTCCTACACCTCCCCCTCCTACTCCTCCCCCTTCTCCTTTATATCAGCTGTCTAATTTTCCCCTCTCTCCTTCCCTCCTCCTCTCCTCTCTCCTTCCCTCCTCCTCTCCTGTCTCCTTCCCTCCTCCTCTTTCTACCCCATCCACCCACTCATTCTCTCTTCCTCCATCTCTCTCTGTCTGGATGAAAGGAGACACACCATCTTGCTCTTCTCTGCATGGGGCAGGGAACTTGTCAATGTTACAAAGGAAAGGATCTGTCGCTCCCACTAACACCAACACACACTGAACATATACCAAACCATGTGTATGTGTGTGTGTGTGTGTGTGTGTGTGTGTGTGTGTGTGTGTGTGTGTGTGTGTGTGTGTGTGTGTGTGTGTGTGTGTGTGTGTGTGTGTGTGTGTGTGTGTGTGTGTGTGTGTAAATCATATCATGTCACATTTTATTGGTCACAAGTAAAACTAAGTGCATGCTCCTCAACCGATTGCTGCCTGCACCCTCCCTCCCGACTAGCATCACTACTCTGGACGGTTCTGACTTAGAATATGTGGACAACAACAAAATTCCAAACTTAAATTTAGCAACAAAGCCTCCTTCACTCATGCTGAAAAACATACCCTCGTAAAACTGACTATTCTACTGGTCCTTGACTTCGGCGATTTACAAAATAGCCTCCAACACTCTACTCAGCAAATTGAAGATAGTCTATCATAGTGCCATCTGTTTTGTCACCAAAGCCCCATATACTACCCACCACTGTGACATGTATGCTCTTGTTTGCTGGCCCCCACTACATATTCGTCGCCAAACCCACTGGCTCCAGGTCATCTATGGGTCTATGCTAGGTAAAGCCCCACCTTATCTCAGCTCACTGGTCACCATAGCAACACCCACGCGTAGCATGGCGCTCCAGCAGGTATATTTCATTGGTCATCCCCGAAGCCAACTCTTCCTTTGGCCGCCTTTCAATCAAATCAATCAAAAATATTTATAAAACCCTTCTTACATCAGCTGATGTCACAAAGTGCTGTACAGAAACCCAGCCTAAAACCCCAAACAGCAAGCAATGCAGGTGTAGGAACACTGTGGCTAGGAAAAACTCCCTAGAAAGGCCAGAACCTTGGAAGAAACCTAGAGAGGAACCAGGCTATGAGGGGTGGCCAGTCCTCTTCTGACTGTGCCGGGTAGAGATTATAACAGAACATGGCCAAGATGTTCAAATGTTCATAGATGACCAGCAGCAATAATAATAATTACAGTGGTTGTCGAGGGTGCAACAGGTCAGCCCCTCAGGAGTAAATGTCAGTTGGCTTTTCATAGCCGATCATTAAGAGTATAGCTACTGCTCCTGCTGTCTCTAGAGAGTTGAAAACAGCAGGTCTGGGACAGGTAGCACGTCCAGTGAACAGGTCAGGGTTCCACAGCCGCAGGCAAAACAATTGAAACTGGAGCAGCAGCACGTCCAGGTGGACTCGGGACAGCAAGGAGTTATCAGGCCAGGTAATCCTGAGGCATGGTCCTAGGGCTCAGGTCCTCCGAGAGAGAGAAAGAAAGAGAGAAAGGAAGAGAAAAACAGAGAGAGAATTAGAGAAAGATAAGACAGGAGAGAAAAAAGCTATCCTTGAAACAGTCTTGATATGTTTGTCAAAAGAGAGATCAGGGCCTAGAGTAACACAGAGGTCCTTCACAATTTTATTTGAGATGACTGTACAACCATCAAGATTAATTGTTAGATTCAACAGAAGATCTAAACCAGCCAGAACTTGTCCGTGGAGACCAATTTGGGTTTCCAATCTCTCCAAAAGAATGTGGTGATCGATGGTATCAAAAGCAGCACTAAGGTCTAGGAGCACGAGGACAGATGCAGAGCCTCGGTCTGACGGCATTAAAAGGTAATTTGCCACCTTCACAAGTGCAGTCTCAGTGCTATGAGGGGGTCTAAAAGCAGACTGAAGCGTTTCGTATACATTGTTTGTCTTCAGGAAGGCAGTGAGTTGCTGCACAACAGCTTTTTTTTTTGAGAGAGAGGAATGGAAGATTCGATATAGGCTGATAGTTTTTTATATTTTCTGGGTCAAGGTTTGGCTTTTTCAAGAGAGGCTTTATTACTGACACTTTTAGTGAGTTTGGTACTCATCCGGTGTATAGAGAGCTGTTTATTATGTTCAACATAGGAGGGCCAAGCACAGGAAGCAGCTCTCAGTAGTTTAGTTGGAATAGGGTTCAGTGTGCAGCTTGAAGGTTTAGAGGCATTGATTATTTTCATCAATGTGTCAAGAGAAATATTACTAAAAAACTTCAGTCTCTCTTGATCCTAGGTCCTGGCAGAGTTGTGCAGACTCAGGACAACTGAGCTTTGGAGCAATAAGCAGATTTAAAGAGGAGTCTGTAATTTGCTTTCTAATGATCATGATCTTTTCCTCAAAGAAATTAATGATTTTATCACTGCTGAAGTGAAATTCATCCTCCTTTCCTTCCAATTCTCTGCTGCCAATAACTGGAACGAATTGCAAAAATCACTGAAACTGGAGACTTAAATCTCCTTCTCTAACTTTAAGCATCAGCTGTCAGAACAGCTTACCGATCACTGTACCTGTACACAGCCCATCTGTAAATAGCCCACCCAACTACCTCATCCCCATATTGTTACTTATCCTCTTGCTCTTTAGCACCCCAGTATCTCTACTTGCACATCATCATCTAAACATCTGTCACTCCAGTATTAATGCTAAATTGTCATTATTTCGCCTCCATGGCCTATTGCCGGGCCTCCCTACTCTTCTACATTTGCACACACTGTAATTCGATTTTTTGTGTTATTGACTGTACGTTTGTTTATGTGTAACTCTGTGTTGTTGTTTTGTAGCACCACTTTGCTTTATATTGACCAGGTCTCAGTTGTAAATGAGAACTTGTTCTCAACTGGCCTACCTGGTGAAATAAAGGTGAAGTAAATGTAAAGGCTGTCTCGTCATT
Source organism: Oncorhynchus kisutch (assembly GCF_002021735.2). Classification (NCBI taxonomy): domain Eukaryota; kingdom Metazoa; phylum Chordata; class Actinopteri; order Salmoniformes; family Salmonidae; genus Oncorhynchus; species Oncorhynchus kisutch. The sequence goes on from NC_034184.2 coordinate 77,810,323, forward strand.
GTTGGTCATCAGGCCTACCCGCTGTTATGTCGTCTGCAAACTTGATGATCAAGTTGGAGATGTGCGTGGCCATGCAGCCATGGGTGAACAGGGAGCACAAGGTGCTGTTGCCTACCTTTACCAACCTCGGTAAAGTGGGCAACCACCTCTGGGTTCAAACCCAGGGCCCTGAGCTTAATGATGAGCTTGGAGGGCACTACGGTGTTGAAAGCTGAGCTCTAGACAATGAACAGCATTTCATTTTTTAAATAATTTGTTGATTATTTTCCAATAAAAATAAATAATGAAAGACAGAGATACAAACATTGACATTCATTGTACTGTTGCATGGGATGGCACATTTAGAGGACTAAACAACACAAAAATAATAAATAACAAAGTCTTATTACGTGGTACATGTATACGAAGACAGCATATAGTCATTACAAGCAGTGTAGTTAAGCCAAATATAAATATTGAGTGGAGTACAGCACAGAGTAGCAGCAGATCGTCAACCCAGTTATGAAGCGGGACTAGACCATTTATCCAGTATCGGCTGACATATTTTGTAAAATATTGGACTTCTATTGGAGGTATTGTATCGAATCTTTTCCATATGTATTACATTCCCTAAATCCCATATCCACATTTCAAAGGTAGGTACAGTCTCCAATATCCACAATTGTAATATGAGCCTTTTGGCTAATAGAGTACAAAGAGAGACAGCCTTCACTTCCTGGTTATTCCCATCAACTGTACCAAACAGAGCGGTCAATGGGTCTGGGGCTATAACTCTATCGAAGGCTTTAGATAAGTCATCAAAGAGGAGAGCCCAGTAAGCATGTAACTTAGGACATGTCCAAAAAGAAGTGGGTCAAAATCCCCTCATCCTGCTTGCACCTCTCACACAGTGGTGAGGTGTCCGGGAATATTTTATGCAGTTTAATTTTTGAGTAATGTAACCTGTGTATCACCTTAAACTGTACAAGGTTGTGTCTGGCAATCACTGAACTGTGGTTTATATTCCTGAGAGCTTCTACCCAGTCCTCATCTGAGATTTCTGAACCAAGTACTTGTTCCTAAGCCCTTTTAATGGTGTCTGTGGATACCTCTATGTGGGCCTGTAGCACATCATACAGTCTAGAGAACGACCCTTTTGAATGGGGTTTGACAAGGATCAAGCTATCTAATGTAGGACTATTTGGCTTCATGCCATACTGTGGGATATGTGTCCTTGAGAAATTCCTGATTTGGAGGTATCTGAAAAAATTTGTTGTTGGCATGTTAAACTTACCCTGTAATTGTTGAAATGAAGCTACTGTAAATGACCATCAATGTATAAATTATTGATTGTTGTGAGCCCCTTCTTTCTCCACTGTGAAAACAGCATATCATCCAAATGCAGGGTAGAAAGCATGATTCAGGCAAATTGGGTTGTCGATGTATACTGTGAAAATGTTAAGTAAATACCTCATCTGTTTCCAGATCCTAAGAGTGTGACAAATGACTGGATTAGAGTCATAAGTGGCTTTTTCCACATATGCTGGGCAAGTGTAGGGAGTGAGAAATGTTGATAGGAGGCCTGCTCAATCAAAAGCCATGAAAGCATATCATTCTGTTGCATCCCAGGTAAACATTCCCTCCAGAAAGACACAATGTTCTGATTAGCAGCCCTATATTACAGTTTTAAGTGAGGAAGCCCCCCCCCCCTCTAACCTGTACTTGCATAAATGATTATTTTAAATTCTGTCTGCCTTGTTGTCCCATAAGAATTAAATGACTATTGAATCCAGTTTCTTAAAATAGCTTTGTGGTATGAAATTGGGTAGACATTGGAAGAGGTAAAGAAACCTGGGTAGGACAACCATTTTAATAGCGTTTATACGACCAACCAAGGAGATAGCTAGAGTTTCCAAAAATCTATATTTTGTCTAAGCTGATCCATTCTCATGTCCCAATTCGTTATAAATAGCTGATCAAGTTTTCTTGTCACTACGATGCCAAAGCTTGTGAACTTGTACATCACTGTTCTAAATGGGGAAGACTACAGAAATTGCATATCCACAGGCCGTGATATCGGCATCAATTAGCCTTTCTGACGGTTTATCTTGTTTTTATTTCACCTTTATTTTATTTCACCTTTATTTGTAGCCAGAGAAGGAGACAAATGTATTTATCAAGTTAAGTAAGGGGGAATAGAAGCTTTAGGCTTGGATAAAAACAAAAGAACATTGACTGCATAGATGGACATTTTGTGCTGTGTGTCTTTTATTTTAACGGGAGCTATGTCGGTACGAATGAGAGTACCAAGGGGTTCCATGGCTATAGCGAAGAGAGCAGGCAAAATAGGGCACCCCTGTCGGCAGCCTTTGAACAGGCGGAATGACTGTGACATCTCCTGATTGGTTACCACAGATGCAATTGGGTGTGCAATGAACAGCATTCTTACATAGGTATTCCTCTTGTCCAGATGGGGTAGGGCAGTGTGCAGTGCGATGGCGATTGCGTCATCCGTGAATCTAATGGGGCGGTATGCAAATTGCAGTGCGTCTATGGTGTCGGGTAAGGTGGTGGTGATATAATCCTTAATTAGCCTGTCAAAGGTCTTCATGATGACAGTAGTGAGTGCTACGGGGTGATGGTCATTTAGTTCAGTTACCTTCACTTTCTTGGGCACAGGAATAATGGTGTACATCTTGAAGCAAGTGGGGACAGCAGACTGGGATAGGGAGAGATTGAATATGTCCATAAACACTCCAGCCAGCTGGTCTGCGCATGCTCTGAGGACGCCGCTATGGTTACCGTCTGGGCTGGCAGCCTTGCCAGGGTTAACACACGGAGAACGAGAGCTCACAGTCCACGGGAGCGTTGGTGGCCCGCGTCGTTTTTCTTGAAGCAGGTGAAGAAGGTGTTTGTCACGAATCTCGCCGAAGATGGTGCCTCTTCCTGTTCGGGCGGCGCTCGGCGGTCGTCATCGATTCCCTTTCCGTTTGTTTCTGTTTATTGGGTAATTGGGTACACCTGTTTTGAGTTAGTGTTTGTTTGTAGGCTATTTAAGGGTACTAGGCCCGCTGGGTATTTGTGCGGGCTTGTTTTCCTGTATTCTAGTGTATGAGTGTTATCTATATTTTTCCGGACAGTTTAATCCGTTGTATTTTGGGACGGGTTGTTTCATGCGCCCTGGTGTTTTGCATGTCCGTGGCTCCACAGTCTATGGAATAAAATATCCACGAACTGAATTACCTGCTCTCTGCGCTTGACTCCTCCACTCACCACTGTTAGAAGTTGTAACAGTGTTTAGCTTGTCCGGGATCAAGACGTCAGTGTCCGCGACTTGGCTGGTTTTCCCTTTATAATCTGTGATTGCCTGGAGTCCCTGCCACATATGTCTCGTGTCTGAGACGTTGAATTGAAACTCTAATTTGTCTCTGTGCTGATGTTTTGCCTGTTTGATTGCTTTACGAAGGGCATAACTGGACTGTTTGTACTCAACCATATTCCCAGTCACCTTGCTGTGGTCAAATGCGGTGGTTTGCGCTTTCAGTTTTGTGCATCACAGTGGGAACAACATCTCCTATACATTTCCTGATGAGCTCAGACACCCTGTCAATGTATACTTCCATGTTATTCTCAGAGGCAACCCGGTTCATATCCCAGTCACGTGATCAAAACAATCCAAGCATGGATTACGATTGGACAGACCAGCGTTGAACAATCCTTACCACGGTACTTCCTGTTTGAGTTTCTGCCTATAGAAAGGGAGGAGCAGGATGGAGGTATGATCTGATTTGCCGAAGGGAGGGTGAGGGAGGGCCTTGTAGCAATGGTTGAGAGTTTTTGATTTGCGAGTGCCTCAGACAATGTGCTGATAAAACTTCGGTAGCAGATTTCCTTTATTAAAGTCCCCAGCTACAATAAATGCGGCCTCAAGATATGTGACCGACCGGCTCAAATTGGTCTATGTAGCAACATTTGAAATGGTGTTTTTTACATTGGGTAGAAGTAGAGATTCAGAGCTACAACACTGTGTATCATGCACTACAGTTGAGGAACAATGGGAAAGTCATTTTGCTTTTAAAGTTGATAAACTTGTAAACTCACTTGAGAAAATGGCCTTTCAATGTTTTGGTTCTACTTCTGGAGAGCCCTTCTTAGTCTACACCCATTCAACATCATTCACACCCTCTTAAGCTATAACCCCACCCATCTCTTAAAGGTTGATCTGAGTGTTCTGTACTAACAACAGCAGTCAAGTACCCAAGCTAATTTGCTAGCTACTTCCAGACACAAATTAGAGAACAGCTAATTGAACATTACTCACCCTAGTAGAGCTGGTTAGGCTGTTATGTTATCCAGAGCGTTGGTGACTGCAACTGTGCTGTCAGATTGTCCGTTTGTGAATTCAGAGCATTTCACTCTCGGAGTGTTCAGAGCGTAACGCAGGTGTTGAGCTTTCGTAAATTCAGTTATTCTGCGATCTGGCACAGAGACGAGAGTCTTTTGCTGAGACATGTAGCTAGCTAGCTAGCTAGGTAAACAATTAACCACAATCCCAACTCATAACGTTACTACCCTGTATGAGTCTGCAGGTAGCTAAACAACCAGGTTCAATGTTAGCTAGCTAACATTAGGCTATAACTAGTCAAGCAAATGGCTCTGAGATATGGATAATAAGATCATACACCACTTTCTGTCATAATTAGAAACGTGTAATATCTGAAAATGTAGCTAGCTAGACTATCTTATCTGTATACAACATGGCTGGACATGTCTCCTGTCAGAATCCATGGTTGCCCTTAGTTTGAATATGTAATTTGGAGACAGGTGTTTTCTCCAAAACCTTAGCTATCATACTCGAATTCCACTGATTTGAAAACTCGGTCCTCCAGAAACTGGATAGTAACACTTATGTAGTTTTACTACACTATACGTTTTTAAGAAAGCCACATTAGACAGGATTACCTAGACATACTGACCATCTCAAATAGACAGAAGCGCGCTATATGGCAGACCAATCCAAACTCATCTCTTGGCGGTTCCATCTCACTCATTATCTCAGCCAATCATGGCTAAGGGGAAGGTTGCTGACTTTTTCTGTGGCTAAACCAACTAAGCTCCTAATTTAACGATTTAATTTGTTTTTACAGATGGCTTAAAAGTTTGACATTAAGGCATATAAAAGTTCACACGTTCGAGAAGGCATTTCTTCCAAAACAATGTTTCTGTTCAAACGGCTCTCATGTGAAGTTGTGAAACGCGACATACACCTAGTTTTCTGAAACGGGTCACATGCTGAACGGTTTCCAGTTTGCACTGTCCAGTGTAGTTCCTTGATAGCTGTTGTCGTACCGGCTTGAGGGGGAATATACACGGCTGTGACGAAGATTATTATCTCGGGAGGTCATGTGGTCGGCATTTGATTGTGAGGTATTCTAGGTTGGGTTAACAAAAGGATTTCAGTATCTGTATGTTACCACAATCACACCATGAGTAGTGCAATAACAAACAAAACAAAAAAATACTGCAAAGTTGCATAGGATCCATGAACAGGTCGACCATGTCTATCGGTGCCATCTTGCATGGTCTGTCAGAGTGTTACTAACATGAGTCCATGTCTGTCAGAGTGTTAATAACATGAGTCCAGGTCTGTCAGAGTGTTACTAACATGAGTCTAGGTCTGTCAGAGTGTTAATAACATGAGTCCATGTCTGTCAGAGTGTTAATAACATGAGTCTAGGTCTGTCAGAGTGTTACTAACATGAGTCTAGGTCTGTCAGAGTGTTAATAACATGAGTCCAGGTCTGTCAGAGTGTTAATAACATGAGTCTAGGTCTGTCAGAGTGTTAATAACATGAGTCCAGGTCTGTCAGAGTGTTAATAACATGAGTCCAGGTCTGTCAGAGTGTTAATAACATGAGTCCAGGTCTGTCAGAGTGTTAATAACATGAGTCCAGGTCTGTCAGAGTGTTAATAACATGAGTCTAGGTCTGTCAGACTGTTAATAACATGAGTCTAGGTCTGTCAGAGTGTTACTAACATGAGTCTAGGTCTGTCAGAGAGTTAATAACATGAGTCTAGGTCTGTCAGAGTGTTAATAACATGAGTCTAGGTCTGTCAGAGTGTTACTAACATGAGTCTAGGTCTGTCAGAGTGTTAATAACATGAGCATGAGTCTAGGTCTGTCAGAGTGTTACTAACATGAGTCCAGGTCTGTCAGAGTGTTAATAACATGAGTCCAGGTCTGTCAGAGTGTTACTAACATGAGTCCAGGTCTGTCAGAGTGTTAATAACATGAGTCTAGGTCTGTCAGAGTGTTACTAACATGAGTCTAGGTCTGTCAGAGAGTTAATAACATGAGTCTAGGTCTGTCAGAGTTTTACTAACATGAGTCTAGGTCTGTCAGAGTGTTAATAACATGAGTCCAGGTCTGTCAGAGTGTTAATAACATGAGTCTAGGTCTGTCAGAGTGTTAATAACATGAGTCTAGGTCTGTCAGAGTGTTAATAACATGAGTCCAGGTCTATCAGAGTGTTACTAACATGAGTCCATGTCTGTCAGAGTGTCACTTATCCATCAGACCTCAACTGTTCCCCCACTACATTATCCCTCCACTCAACCTATCTGTCAAGTGAAAAGAACAAATGTTCTACTCCAGTATTTCTCCATCCCCCTCTTGCTCCCTCTATTCTTCTTCCTCCCTCTCTCTTCCTCCCTCTCTCCATCTCCCTCTCTCTTCCTTCCTCTCTTTCTCCCTCTCTCGGTCTCCCTCTCTTCCTCCCTACTCTCTCTTTCTCATTCCCTCTTTCTTCCTCTCTCTGACTCCCTCTCTCTCTCTTTCTCCCTCTCTCCACCTCCCTCTCTCTGTCTCCCTCTCTCTCTCTTTCTCCCTCTCTACTCCTCCCTCTCTCTGTCTGTGAACAGCAGGGGGGATTGAATCATGACAGCCCTTTTCATTTAGTCTCAGAGACTGTTGGAGTCACAGAGAAAAGAGGGGGATAAGGAGGGAAGGGAATAAAGGAGAGGAAAGTAACTTAGTAACTTTCATATTTGTATCCCTTAGTTCGCTCTCCTTCTCCGTCTTCCCTCGCTCCCTCTCCTCCTTCCCCCTAGCGCTCATATCCCTCCTATCTGAGTCTTTCTCTCTTTCTTCCCCATTCTCTTTCTTTCTCTCGCTCTCTCTCTCGCTCTCTCTCTCTCTCTCTTTCTCTCTCTCACTCCATCCCCTCCTTCTCTCTCTCTTTCACTCCCCCTCTCTATTCCTTCTCTCTCTCGCTCTCTTCTATCTATCCCCTCTCTCTTTCTCCCTTTCTCTTTCTCTCTCCCTCCTTCTCTCTCTCTTCTCTCTCTATCCCCTCTGTCCCCCCCACCCCCCTCTATATCTCGCTCTCTCTTTCTATCTCTCTCCTGTCAGAGGCCTGTCAGAGGGAGATGCTAGTCTGTTCCCTCAAGGCAGCCAGCAGAAAATAGTTGACACTTCGCTGTCAGAGTTGTGTAAAACAGTGTGTGTGTGTGTGTGTGTGTGTGTGTGTGTGTGTGTGTGTGTGTGTGTGTGTGTGTGTGTGTGTGTGTGTGTGTGTGTGTGTGTGTGTGTGTGTGTGTGTGTGTGTGTGTGTGTGTGTGTGTGTGTGTGTGTGTGTGTGTGTGTGTTCACACGCGTTCACACGTGTGTGTCGACTGTAAATAGACAATCCATTAGCCAACTGACAACCAATTCTCTGTCCAGTCTTGGAGTCCAGTATTTTTCTCTAAATTGTGTAGTAGAGGATATGCTGTATCTGTATACAACAACACAAATGCTGTTTCTCTAGCTGTTTGTCAAACCATGGAAACATTATGCCATGTTTAGCTTCTCACTGGGCTTACAGTGTGTGTTTCCACTGGAGGATGTTGAAAGAAGCCAGTCCATAAACAATTTATACTCACTTTTCCATCCTACGTTCTCTTTTCATTCTCACATTATATATGCAGCAAAATAAACAAGACTTCGTTTTATCAGGCACACACACCCACACATGTATGCATGAACACACACAGCGTGAACAAACATTGACACACACACAGATATTCGCCAGCGCATCGGTAAATAAATACACTTGTGTGAAATTCCCCTGATATGGCTGGCCTCTCAGGCTGATGAGAAAAATGCCTGAGTAATTTTGTAGAAATTATTTTTCACTGTGCATGGAAAGTATTGATGTATAAATTCCCATTTTCACGGTGTCTCTCTCCTCTCATAGGCTAGTGAGTGTGTTTGTTGACTAAAACACATACAATATACCCTATTGCCTCCTGCTGTGTGTGTGTGTGTGTGTGTGC
>NC_034184.2:77823617-77841974 GCF_002021735.2 Oncorhynchus kisutch
TTTTTAAATTCAACTGATTTATCTCTGGTGGTGGAAAAAAAAACAGAACATGGATTGCACCCTGTGGTAACGGCCCAGTTATGTTTCCGGCTAACTCAATCAGGGCATAGCTTATTTAGATAGGGTTATAATTGTCAGTCTCGAAAGTCTATCTAGTATAATCTCGATCTATTTATTTTCTATTGTACCGATAGATAAAGTGGACTGCAGCTTTGTTTTCTCTTAGAAGCCAAAGACCTCTTTCTGATCCGTCTTTAGAAAGGAGTCTGTTTTATCTCTAACATATCATCTATGAGACGCGGCAATGCTAATTAGGAACCTTATTGAAGAAAACCCCTGGAGCAGGGAAGCTATTGAACGTGACACAAACAGGACATAAATATAGCTATCTGTCCTTCTTTAATTGCCACTGAATAGGGTGAGGTGTCACCTTGAAGCATGTCGTTAATACTGTTCAGTTAATCAGTTATAATCAGATCGAATCAAATAACATGTGTAGGTCAAGGGTGGCTAACGCTCCTCCTGGAGAGCTACTGGGTGTATAGCCTTTTGCTCCAACTGAATTCTAAAAGCTGAATTAGCGAATCAAGGGCCTGGTGAGCAGCTAATTAGCAGACACAGGTGTTGCCATAGAGCTTCAGTTTCTTGGTAGCTTTAGTATCCTTATTTACGACCGTAATGTCTGTAGATTTTCATACTGTATCTTCCGTACAGCTGGTTAGCCTAACCTCATGGACACTGCAAAAAAAACATTAAATGAAATTAAATTAAGGTTAAATAAAAAAATAAAAATGAAATAACAAAAAACGTTCTATGGATCTAGTGAATTCCAGCCTCATGGCTTTCTGAGAGGCATTACACATTCAAAACGGTAAAAAGTTTTTCATAACCATAAATCTGCACCTACTGTCAGTTATTCATCTACATTCTCTTAGGGAATCTGGACACGTCCGGAATGTTCCCCCATTCCCACACGGAATGGCGGTCCTAAACCTCTCATCAGACGCAGTATTCCGATGACGGATGTTTTATGGCCTGGATGTGATCCACATACACACAGACGGATGAGGGAAATGACTTTCCAAAACGATTTCATTGGCATTCGGAACCAGCTGACATTCCAGTTTTCCAAGCAGACAACATGCTGGGGATTGTAATAAGATGTTTATCATTGGGCAGATTGGGACACTGTCAGTCAGACCTGGGTCAGGTACTGTATATATATATATATATATATATATATATATATATATATATATATGTAGATATATAGTAGTAACATGCTGGGGCAGTGCGGTTACCTTTGACGTGGGATTGTATTGGGACGTAGACACGCCCTCCAAAATGCTTTCCATTCAGGGGTGCTGCACTGCTGCTTGACACTGTGCTCAACTCAACTGTCTGTGTAGTGTGTGCTGTCTGGGGGATGGTTGAGAATGGAGCAGACACATATCCGTTGTTCTCTGTAACATACGGTATGAACAATAAAGTTTCATTGTATTGTATTGTACAGTCGGTGCAGCTACAATACATCCAGATGGCTCCAACACTACACTCTCCTTATGATGCTGGGCACTATAACTGGCTGACAGCTGGAGCGTTGATGGAACCTTACGATAGACGACACATGCGTCATTCATGTCATGAACAGAACGTTCTGTACAGGAAAGATGTACTGTGCTCGTACATAGTACATGTCGTGAAAGTGCTCAGGGCACGTTATCAGAGCGGCTGTGGATTTAAAAGCATGCTTTTACAATGCAGAAGTAATGCAGCTCAGAGCTACTCCGGGGAGATGGTAGACCAATGTCCAATCTCTACTTAACTATCTTTACTTTCAGCATTGGTCACGGCTCAATCATGCGTCTGAGAGACGATGAGACGCGAGGAAAAGTAATTTGTTTTATAGATGGTTTTAGATGGTTTGTGTGGAGAGTGTGTTGTACATTACGGGCATGTAAGGAGTGTTTCTGCCAACTACGCAGGAGGAAGAGGAGACTTGATGGACAGAGCACCTTGTGGTTAGGCGATCCTTTGGGAGATGTTTAATGAAATATGACTGTACACATCAATAATATGCATGTGAACAGACATTACTAATGTATACTGAACAAAAAATATAAATTCACCATGCAAGAATTTCAAAGAATTTACTGAGTTACAATTCATATAAGGAAATCAGTCAATTGAAATAAATTCATTAGGCCCTAATCTATGGATTTGACATGACTGGGAATACAGGCATGCATCGATTGGTCACAGATACCTTTAAACAATGGGCCTCACAATGGGTCTCAGGATCTTGTCACGGTATCTCTGTGCATTCAAATTGCCGTCCATAAAATACAATTGTGTTGGTTGTCCATAGCTTGTGCCTGCTCGTACCATAGCCCCACTGCCACCATGGGGCACTCTGTTCACAACGTTGACATCAGCAAACCGCTCACCCACACAACACCATACACATGGTCTGCAGTTGTGAGGCCGGTTTGAAACACTGCCAACTTCTCAAAAACAACGTTGGTGGCGGCTAATAGTAGAGAAGTTAACATTAAATTCTCTGGCAACAACTCTGGTGGACATTCCTGCAGTCAGCATGCCAATTGCACGCTTCCTCTAAACTTCAAACAATGTATTTTATTATGATTTATTTTTTAATTTGAGCATAACATTTTAAAGAAATAAGCTTTTTGTGCGTATGGAAGATTTCAGGGATCTTTTATTTCAATTCATGAAACATGGGACCAACACTTTACATGTTGCGTTTATATTTTTGTTCAGTGTATATGACGGTAGTTCTATGAGCATTACTCATGTTAGGTCAATGTCATTCATTTGAGATCATGAACCAGGAGAGAAGCCTTCATCACCCAGACAGTTGTGTGTGCTTGACATCCTGCCTCTACGGTGTTGTACTCTGAGATGTTTTGTTGATGTAATATCATTGACTGGATCTGAGGAGAATGCAGGAATGGATTCTAAAGACATGACTAGCTAGTGCTGAGCAGTAGTCTGTCTCTCTAACAGCAGTCTGTAGCAGCTGTCTGTCTCTCTAACAGCAGTCTGTAGCAGCTGTCTGTCGCAGCAGTCTGTAGCAGCTGTCTGTAGCAGCAGTCTGTAGCAGCTGTCTGTCTCTCTAACAGCAGTCTGTAGCAGCAGTCTGTAGCAGCAGTCTGTATCCGCAGTCTGTAGTAGCTGTATGTAGCAGCAGTCTGTAGCAACAGTCTGTATCCGCAGCCTGTAGTAGCTGTATGTAGCGGCAGTCTGTAGCAACAGTCTGTAGCAGCAGTCTGTAGCAGCTGTCTGTAGCAGCAGTCTGTAGCAGCTGTCTGTCTCTCTAACAGCAGTCTGTAGCAGCAGTCTGTAGCAGCAGTCTGTAGCAGCAGTCTGTAGCAGCTGTCTGTAGAAGCAGTCTGTAGCAGCTGTCTGTAGCAGCAGTCTTTATCAGCAGTCTGTAGTAGCTGTATGTAGCAGCTGTATGTAGCAGCTGTCTGTAGTAGCTGTCTGTAGCAGCTGTCTGTAGCGGCAGGTTGTAACAGCTGTCTGTTGCATCTGTCTGTAGCAGCAGGTTGTAACAGCTGTCTGTAGCAGCTGTCTGTAGCAGCAGGTTGTAACAGCAATCTGTAATGTAAGTCTGTAAGGGAAGTCTGTCGGGGCAGGTTGTAACAGCAGGTTGTAACAGCAGTGTGGAACAGCAGTCTGTTTCAGCTGTCTGTAGCAGCAGGTTGTAACAGCTGTCTGTAGCAGCTGTCTGTAGCAGCAGGTTGTAACAGCAATCTGTAATGTAAGTCTGTAAGGGAAGTCTGTCGGGGCAGGTTGTAACAGCAGTGTGGAACAGCAGTCTGTTTCAGCAGTCTGTTTCAGCAGTCTGTAACAGCAGTGTGGAACTACAGTCTGTTTCAGGAGTCTGTAACAACAGTCTGTCGCAGCAGTCTGTAACAGCAGTGTGGAACAGCAGTCTGTTTCAGCAGTCTATATCTCTGGGGCAGGAGGGGGTCTTCTGTTGCAGTACAAACATTCCATCCTCAGACTGCAGTATTCACTGGTGATGTGAGACACGCATTCACACACACACACACACACACACACACACACACACACACACACACACACACACACACACACACACACACACACACACACACACACACACACACACACACACACACACACACACACACACACACACACACACACGCACACACACATGTTTACTAGATGTACAACTTGATTTAAATGTAGACCCTCCTCACCAGATCTCCTCCGCCTCTAGGGATGTCTAGCCAGTTACATGGAGCAAGCAGAGCAGCATATCAACCTGGTTATAGTAATAAGGTCGATGTAAAAGCAATAAGCACCAGGTAGACATTTCCTTTAGGCACAGATCTAAGTGCAGATTAAATCCCACTAATTCTGGCCTTAACCATTATTAGAGAAAATGCAGAACTGACCATAGTTCAGTGCCTATGGGAACATATATATCTAATCGGACCTATTAGTAGTAAAAGCCTGGCACGTTTGGAGTGCCCAGAACCCTGGACTCAAAGCTGGGTGGTGGTTTGAGTTAGGCCCAGGACTCTGGACTCAAAGCTGGGTAGAGGTTTGAGTTAGGTCCAGGACTCTGGACTCAGAGCAGGGTAGAGGTTTGAGTTAGGCCCAGGACTCTGGACTCAAAGCTGGGTAGAGGTTTGAGTTAGGTCCAGGACTCTGGACTCAGAGCTGGGTAGAGGTTTGAGTTAGGCCAAGGACTCTGGACTCAGAGCAGGGTAGACGTTTGAGTTAGGCCAAGGACTTTGGACTCAGAGCAGGGTAGAGGTTTGAGTTAGGCCAAGGACTTTGGACTCAGAGCAGGGTAGAGGTTTGAGTTAGGTCCAGGACTCTGGACTGAGAGCAGGGTAGAGGTTTGAGTTACATCCAGGACTCTGGACTGAGAGCAGGGTAGAGGTTTGAGTTAAGCCAAGGACTTTGGACTCAGAGGAGGGTAGAGGTTTGAGTTTGGTCCAGGACTCTGGACTGAGAGCAGGGTAGAGGTTTGAGTTAGGTCCAGGACTCTGGACTGAGAGCAGGGTAGAGGTTTGAGTTTGGTCCAGGACTCTGGACTGAGAGCAGGGTAGAGGTTTGAGTTTGGTCCAGGACTCTGGACTGAGAGCAGGGTAGAGGTTTGAGTTAGGCCAAGGACTCTGGACTGAGAGCAGGGTAGAGGTTTGAGTTAGGCCAAGGACTCTGGACTGAGAGCAGGGTAGAGGTTTGAGTTAGGCCAAGGACTCTGGACTGAGAGCAGGGTAGAGGTTTGAGTTAGGCCAAGGACTCTGGACTGAGAGCAGGGTAGAGGTTTGAGTTTGGTCCAGGACTCTGGACTGAGAGCAGGGTAGAGGTTTGAGTTAGGCCAAGGACTTTGGACTCAGAGCAGGGTAGAGGTTTGAGTTTGGTCCAGGACTCTGGACTGAGAGCAGGGTAGAGGTTTGAGTTAGGTCCAGGACTCTGGACTGAGAGCAGGGTAGAGGTTTGAGTTTGGTCCAGGACTCTGGACTGAGAGCAGGGTAGAGGTTTGAGTTAGGTCCAGGACTCTGGACTGAGAGCAGGGTAGAGGTTTGAGTTAGGCCAAGGACTCTGGACTGAGAGCAGGGTAGAGGTTTGAGTTTGGTCCAGGACTCTGGACTGAGAGCAGGGTAGAGGTTTGAGTTAGGTCCAGGACTCTGGACTCAGAGCAGGGTAGAGGTTTGAGTTAGGCCAAGGACTTTGGACTCAGAGCAGGGTAGAGGTTTGAGTTTGGTCCAGGACTCTGGACTCAGAGCAGGGTAGAGGTTTGAGTTAGGCCAAGGACTCTGGACTCAGAGCAGGGTAGAGGGTTGAGTTAGGTCCAGGACTCTGGACTCAGAGCAGGGTAGAGGTTTGAGTTAGGTCCAGGACTCTGGACTCAGAGCAGGGTAGAGGTTTGAGTTAGGTCCAGGACTCTGGACTCAGAGCAGGGTAGAGGTTTGAGTTTGGCCATGAGATACAGCAGAGTAGTTTCCCTTTAATAGTCTGAGTTCTCTCTCATCAATCCATATACTCTCACACACACACACACACCTTTGCTCTACCTGCTCCATCTTAGAGTAATTATTGCCAGAGGCAGGTTGGCGTGGAGATGGATTGCCTCTGACGTCTGGTGGAAGTGAAGGAGAAGAGAGAGAACGCACTGCAGAGAGAGAAAGGAGAGGGAGAGAAATAAAGAGGTAACAGGGAGTGAGATGAGGGCTGGGAAAAACAGAAACAGAGGCGAGCCAGCTTGCTTTCTGCTCCATACTTTAAATGGTTGATACTATAGAGGAAACTATTTTTTAGCAACCATTAGTAAACACACGGAAGCACACACACACACACACACACACACACACCTGTACACCCTGGTTTGTAATAACACACACACACTCACCTTATCAGCAGCTCCAGCTATTCTCTTATTCTCAGAATCTAACAGGGAGGACTTTCTGTTGTTTTTTTCTCTCTCTCTTTGGGTGATTCCACGGAAACGGAATCGCGCTGATGATCTTACTTTTGCCTAACAAAAAACCTTGATTTCAAATTTTAACAAAGCATACAACTCTATGCACTAAGACTACTTTTACTGTCCTGTACTCTACTGTACTCTACTGTACTCTACTGCACTCTACTGCACTCTACTCTACTGTACTCTACTCTACTGTACTCTACTCTACTGTACTCTACTGCACTCTACTGTACTCTACTGTACTCTACTGTACTGTACTCTACTGTACTGTACTCTACTGTACTCTACTGTAATGTACTGTACTGTACTGTACTCTACTCTACTCTACTGTACTGTACTGTACTCTACTCTACTCTACTCTACTGTACTCGACTGTACTCTACTGTACTGTACTGTACTCTACTCTACTGTACCCTACTGTACTCTACTCTACTGTACTCTACTGTACTGTACTGTACTCGACTGTACTCTACTCTACTGTACCCTACTGTACTCTACTCTACTGTACTCTACTCTACTGTACCCTACTGTACTCTACTCTACTGTACTCTACTGTACTGTACTGTACTGTACTCGACTGTACTCTACTGTACTCTACTCTACTGTATTCTACTTAACTGTACTCTACTCTACTGTACTCTACTCTACTGTACGCTACTGTACTCTACTCTACGGTACTCTACTCCACTGTACTGTACTCTACTGTACTCTACTCTACTGTACTGTACTCTACTGTACTCTACTGTACTCTACTCTACTGTATTCTACTTAACTGTACTCTACTCTACTGTACTCTACTCTACGGTACAGTACTGTACTCTACTCTACTCTACTCTACTGTACTGTACTGTACTGTACTGTACTCTACTCTCCTCTACTGTACTCTACTGTACTGTACTCTACTGTACTGTACTGTACTGTACTGTACTGTACTGTACTGTACTGTACTGTACTGTACTCTACTCTCCTCTACTGTACTGTACTGTACTGTACTCTACTGTACTCTACTGTACTCTACTGTACTGTACTCTACTCTCCTCTACTGTACTGTACTGTACTGTACTCTACTATACTCTACTGTCCTCTACTGTACTCTACTCTACTGTACTGTACTGTACTGTACTGTACTGTACTGTACTGTACTGTACTGTACTGTACTATACTCTACTCTACTGTACTGTACTGATTTTTCGGAAATTCTGTTTCCGATTTGGTGACGGAATTTTGAGTTTCAATCACTTATTAATTCATAAACAAAATTGACATCAGTAAAAACTCTATAACCAATTGATAGGTCTACATTTACTTGTTACTTCTGTGAACTTGTATTATCCTCCCTCCTCGTGAGGGAGAGAAATGAGAAAATAACTTAAAGATATATGTGATTTTGGTAGCGGAATGTTCAAGGCACAAGGCCATGTTTCTTAAACTTCCAGAAGGCAGAAACAATTCTCCCAAATGAAATGTAGGTGTTGATATTAGTTGTCAGGGGTCTTTACATCAGCATTATGGTGTGTTGCTGTATGTCTAAAACCTTTTAACACTTTTTCTGACAGAGGTTTTCTAAGAACCCTTTCCCTTTGTCTTAGTCCACATTTTTAGGTTGGAAAATGGTTGAAATTCATATACGCCTTAATTTCTCAAAAATATCGAATCTTAGCTTTCATTTGACACCCAATTTGATATGCTCCTATTAACTTCACATGTTTGTGCTCATGGGTCCTTTTACATGGACATTACCCTTTCTTTCTCTCTCTCTCACACACACACACACACACACACACCCATTATCGTCCCATCATCGTCCCTGCTCCGCTGGGAGGGAGAACCCTGATCTCACTGTGGGGCTCTGAGATGAAATAGACTTCCCCTCTTAATTACTGCTGGACCTGGCTCGGTGTGTGTGTGTGTGTGTGTGTGTGTGTGTGTGTGTGTGTGTGTGTGTGTGTGTGTGTGTGTGTGTGTGTGTGTGTGTGTATCTCTTCCGCTGCTTTCTAGTTGTTGGTTTTATTATCATCTAATAAAATCAATTTATTAACCTAAAATCTGCATTCCATTTTGGAATTCAGAACTCATGTGCTTTCAATAGCCTGTCGGCATTTCAAAAGGAAGCTGCGTTCGCTGCACAGAGACAGAAAGAAAGGCAATAAGTGGTGAAATGAATTGATAATCATCTATTGTTCACCCGACATGGTAGATGGAGTCTTTTCATCCAGTGAAACTGAGGGAAATTACTGTAATCATTCCTTCCAGTTCTTTCCCTGTTTCTCCAGCTCGAAACATTACTCTGACAGCAATATTATAATTCAACTAATAATGGAAACCCAGCTTCCACAAGGAACATTACTCTGAGCAATATGATAATACAGAGAATAGTGGATAACGTCTGTGAAGCGGCTATAAGAGGGTCTGTGGGTGCTGTGCATTGTGTGGGGGTGAGGGCTATAAGGGGGTCTGTGGGTGCTGTGCGTTGTGTGGGGGTGAGGGCTATAAGAGGGTCTGTGGGTGATGTGCGTTGTGTGGGGGTGAGGGCTATAAGAGGGTCTGTGGGTGCTGTGCGTTGTGTGGGGGTGAGGGCTATAAGGGGGTCTGTGGGTGCTGTGCGTTGTGTGGGGGTGAGGGCTATAAGGGGGTCTGTGGGTGCTGTGCATTGTGTGGGGGTGAGGGCTATAAGAGGGTGTGTGGGTGCTGTGCGTTGTGTGGGGGTGAGGGCTATAAGAGGGTGTGTGGGTGCTGTGCGTTGTGTGGGGGTGAGGGCTATAAAGGGGTCTGTGGATGCTGTGGGGGTGAGGGCTATAAGGGGGTCTGTGGATGCTGTGGGGGTGAGGGCTATAAGGGGGTCTGTGGATGCTGTGGGGGTGAGGGCTATAAGGGGGTCTGTGGATGCTGTGGGGGTGAGAGCTATAAGGGGGTCTGTGGATGCTGTGGGGGTGAGGGCTATAAGGGGGTTTGTGGATGCTGTGGGGGTGAGGGCTATAAGGGGGTCTGTGGATGCTGTGGGGGTGAGGGCTATATGAGGGTCTGTGGGTGCTGTGCGTTGTGTGGGGGTGAGGGCTATAAGAGGGTCTGTGGGTGCTGTGCGTTGTGTGGGGGTGAGGGCTATAAGAGGGTCTGTGGGTGCTGTGCGTTGTGTGGGGGTGAGTGCTATAAAGGGGTCTGTAGGTGCTCTGCGTTGTGTGGGGGTGAGGGCTATTAGGGGGTCTGTGGGTGCTGTGCGTTGTGTGGGGGTGTGGGCTATAAAGGGGTCTGTGGATGCTGTGGGGATGAGGGCTATAAGGGGGTCTGTGGGTGCTGTGCGTTGTGTGGGGTTGAGGGCTATAAGGGGGTTCCGTGGGTGCTGTTGGGGTGAGGGCTATATAAGGGTATGTGGGTGCTGTGCGTTGTGTGGGGGTGAGTGCTATAAAGGGGTCTGTGGGTGCTGTGCATTGTGTGGGGGTGAGGGCTATAAGGGGGTCTGTGGGTGCTGTGCGTTGTGTGGGGGTGAGGGCTATAGGGGGGTCTGTAGGTGCTGTGCGTTGTGTGGGGGTGAGGGCTATAAGAGGGTGTGTGGGTGCTGTGCGTTGTGTGGGGGTGAGGGCTATAAGAGGGTGTGTGGGTGCTGTGTGTTGTGTGGGGGTGAGGGCTATAAGAGGGTGTGTGGGTGCTGTGCGTTTTGTGGGGGTGAGGGCTATAAGAGGGTGTGTGGGTGCTGTGCGTTGTGTGGGGGTGAGGGCTATCAGAGGGTGTGTGGGTGCTGTGCGTTGTGTGGGGGTGAGGGCTATAAGAGGGTGTGTGGGTGCTGTGCGTTGTGTGGGGGTGAGGGCTATAAGAGGGTGTGTGGGTGCTGTGCATTGTGTGGGGGTGAGGGCTATAAGAGGGTGTGTGGGTGCTGTGCGTTGTGTGGGGGTGAGGGCTATAAGAGGGTGTGTGGGTGCTGTGCGTTGTGTGGGGGTGTGGGCTATAAAGGGGTCTGTGGATGCTGTGGGGGTGAGGGCTATAAGAGGGTGTGTGGGTGCTGTGCGTTGTGTGGGGCTGAGGGCTATAAGAGGGTGTGTGGGTGCTGTGCGTTGTGTGGGGGTGAGGGCTATAAGAGGGTCTGTGGGTGCTGTGCGTTGTGTGGGGGTGAGGGCTATAAGAGGGTGTGTGGGTGTTGTGCGTTGTGTGGGGGTGAGGGCTATAAGAGGGTGTGTGGGTGTTGTGCGTTGTGTGGGGGTGAGGGCTATAAAGGGGTCTGTGGATGCTGTGGGGGTGAGGGCTATAAAGGGGTCTGTGGATGTTGTGGGGGTGAGGGCTATAAGGGGGTCTGTGGATGCTGTGGGGGTGAGGGCTATAAAGGGGTCTGTAGGTGCTGTGCGTTGTGTGGGGGTGAGTGCTATAAAGGGGTCTGTGGATGCTGTGGGGGTGAGGGCTATAAAGGGGTCTGTGGATGCTGTGGGGGTGAGGGCTATAAGGGGGTCTGTGGATGCTGTGGGGGTGAGGGCTATAAGGGGGTCTGTGGATGCTGTGGGGGTGAGGGCTATAAAGGGGTCTGTGGATGCTGTGGGGGTGAGGGCTATAAGGGGGTCTGTGGATGCTGTGGGGGTGAGGGCTATAAGGGGGTCTGTGGATGCTGTGGGGGTGAGGGCTATAAGGGGGTATGTGGATGCTGTGGGGGTGAGGGCTATAAGGGGGTCTGTGGATGCTGTGGGGGTGAGGGCTATAAGGGGGTCTGTGGATGCTGTGGGGGTGAGGGCTATAAAGGGGTCTGTGGATGCTGTGGGGGTGAGGGCTAAAAGGGGGTCTGTGGATGCTGTGGGGGTGAGGGCTATATGAGGGTCTGTGGGTGCTGTGCGTTGTGTGGGGGTGAGGGCTATAAGAGGGTCTGTGGGTGCTGTGCGTTGTGTGGGGGTGAGGGCTATAAGAGGGTCTGTGGGTGCTGTGCGTTGTGTGGGGGTGAGTGCTATAAAGGGGTCTGTAGGTGCTCTGCGTTGTGTGGGGGTGAGGGCTATTAGGGGGTCTGTGGGTGCTGTGCGTTGTGTGGGGGTGAGGGCTATAAGAGGGTGTGTGGGTGCTGTGCGTTGTGTGTGGGTGTGGGCTATAAAGGGGTCTGTGGATGCTGTGGGGGTGAGGGCTATAAGGGGGTCTGTGGGTGCTGTGCGTTGTGTGGGGTTGAGGGCTATAAGGGGGTTCCGTGGGTGCTGTTGGGGTGAGGGCTATATAAGGGTCTGTGGGTGCTGTGCGTTGTGTGGGGGTGAGTGCTATAAAGGGGTCTGTGGGTGCTGTGCATTGTGTGGGGGTGAGGGCTATAAGGGGGTCTGTGGATGCTGTGCGTTGTGTGGGGGTGAGGGCTATAGGGGGGTCTGTAGGTGCTGTGCGTTGTGTGGGGGTGAGGGCTATAAGAGGGTGTGTGGGTGCTGTGCGTTGTGTGGGGGTGAGGGCTATAAGAGGGTGTGTAGGTGCTGTGCGTTGTGTGGGGGTGAGGGCTATAAGAGGGTGTGTGGGTGCTGTGCGTTGTGTGGGGGTGAGGGCTATAAGAGGGTGTGTGGGTGCTGTGCGTTGTGTGGGGGTGAGGGTTATAAGAGGGTGTGTGGGTGCTGTGCGTTGTGTGGGGGTGAGGGCTATAAGAGGGTGTGTGGGTGCTGTGCATTGTGTGGGGGTGAGGGCTATAAGAGGGTGTGTGGGTGCTGTGCGTTGTGTGGGGGTGAGGGCTATAAGAGGGTGTGTGGGTGCTGTGCGTTGTGTGGGGGTGTGGGCTATAAAGGGGTCTGTGGATGCTGTGGGGGTGAGGGCTATAAGAGGGTGTGTGGGTGCTGTGCGTTGTGTGGGGGTGAGGGCTATAAGAGGGTGTGTGGGTGCTGTGCGTTGTGTGGGGGTGAGGGCTATAAGAGGGTCTGTGGGTGCTGTGCGTTGTGTGGGGGTGAGGGCTATAAGAGGGTGTGTGGGTGTTGTTGCGCAGCAACTCACTGCCTTCCTGAAGACAAACAATGTATACGAAATGCTTCAGTCTGGTTTTAGACCCCATCATAGCACTGAGACGGCACTTGTGAAGGTGGTAAATGACATTTTAATGGCATCGGACCGAGGCTCTGCATCTGTCCTCGTGCTCCTAGACCTTAGTGCTGCTTTTGATACCATCGATCACCACATTCTTTTGGAGAGATTGGAAACCCAAATTGGTCTACACGGACATGTTCTGGCCTGGTTTAGATCTTATCTGTCGGAAAGATATCAGTTTGTCTCTGTGAATGGTTTGTCCTCTGACAAATCAACTGTAAATTTCGGTGTTCCTCAAGGTTCCGTTTTAGGACCACTATTGTTTTCACTATATATTTTACCTCTTGGGGATGTTATTCGAAAACATAATGTAAACTTTCACTGCTATGCGGATGACACACAGCTGTACATTTCAATGAAACATGGTGAAGCCCCAAAATTGCCCTCGCTAGAAGCATGTGTTTCAGACATAAGGAAGTGGATGGCTGCAAACTTTCTACTATTAAACTCGGACAAAACAGAGATGCTTGTTCTAGGTCCCAAGAAACAAAGAGATCTTCTGTTGAATCTGACAATTAATCTTAATGGTTGTACAGTCGTCTCAAATAAAACTGTGAAGGACCTCGGCGTTACTCTGGACCCTGATCTCTCTTTTGAAGAACATATCAAGACCATTTCGAGGACAGCTTTTTTCCATCTACGTAACATTGCAAAAATCAGAAACTTTCTGTCCAAAAATGATGCAGAAAAATTAATCCATGCTTTTGTCACTTCTAGGTCAGACTACTGCAATGCTCTATTTTCCGGCTACCCGGATAAAGCACTAAATAAACTTCAGTTAGTGCTAAATACGGCTGCTAGAATCCTGACTAGAACCAAAAAATTTGATCATATTACTCCAGTGCTAGCCTCTCTACACTGGCTTCCTGTCAAAGCAAGGGCTGATTTCAAGGTTTTACTGCTAACCTACAAAGCATTACATGGGCTTGCTCCTACCTATCTCTCTGATTTGGTCCTGCCGTACATACCTATACGTACGCTACGGTCACAAGACGCAGGCCTCCTAATTGTCCCTAGAATTTCTAAGCAAACAGCTGGAGGCAGGGCTTTCTCCTATAGAGCTCCATTTTTATGGAACGGTCTGCCTATCCATGTCAGAGACGCAAACTCGGTCTCAACCTTTAAGTCTTTACTGAAGACTCATCTCTTCAGTGGGTCATATGATTGAGTGTAGTCTGGCCCAGGAGTGGGAAGGTGAACGGAAAGGCTCTGGAGCAACGAACCGCCCTTGCTGTCTCTGCCTGGCCGGTTCCCCTCTTTCCACTGGGATTCTCTGCCTCTAACCCTATTACAGGGGCTGAGTCACTGGCTTGCTGGGGCTCTCTCATGCCGTCCCTGGAGGGGGTGCGTCACCTGAGTGGGTTGATTCACTGTTGTGGTCATCCTGTCTGGGTTGGCGCCCCCCCCCCCCCTTGGGTTGTGCCGTGGCGGAGATCTTTGTGGGCTATACTCAGCCTTGTCTCAGGATGGTAAGTTGGTGGTTGAAGATATCCCTCTAGTGGTGTGGGGGCTGTGCTTTGGCAAAGTGGGTGGGGTTATATCCTTCCTGTTTGGCCCTGTCCGGGGGTGTCCTCGGATGGGGCCACAGTGTCTCCTGACCCCTCCTGTCTCAGCCTCCAGTATTTATGCTGCAGTAGTTTATGTGTCGGGGGGCTGGGGTCAGTTTGTTATATCTGGAGTACTTCTCCTGTCCTATTCGGTGTCCTGTGTGAATCTAAGTGTGCGTTCTCTAATTCTCTCCTTCTCTCTTTCTTTCTCTCTCTCGGAGGACCTGAGCCCTAGGACCATGCCCCAGGACTACCTGACATGATGACTCCTTGCTGTCCCCAGTCCACCTGGCCATGCTGCTGTTCCAGTTTCAACTGACCTGAGCCCTAGGACCATGCCCCAGGACTACCTGACATGATGACTCCTTGCTGTCCCCAGTCTACCTGGCCATGCTGCTGCTCCAGTTTCAACTTCCACCTGACTGTGCTGCTGCTCTAGTTTCAACTGTTCTGCCTTATTATTATTCGACCATGCTGGTCATTTATGAACATTGAACATCTTGACCATGTTCTGTTATAATCTCCACCCGGCACAGCCAGAAGAGGACTGGCCACCCCACATAGCCTGGTTCCTCTCTAGGTTTCTTCCTAGGTATTGGCCTTTCTAGGGAGTTTTTCCTAGCCACCGTGCTTCTCCACCTGCATTGCTTGCTGTTTGGGGTTTAGGCTGGGTTTCTGTACAGCACTTTGAGATATCAGCTGATGTACGAAGGGCTATATAAATAAATTTGATTTGATTTGATTTGATTTGTGCGTTGTGTGGGGGTGAGGGCTATAAGAGGGTGTGTGGGTGTTGTGCGTTGTGTGGGGGTGAGGGCTATAAAGGGGTCTGTGGATGCTGTGGGGGTGAGGGCTATAAAGGGGTCTGTGGATGTTGTGGGGGTGAGGGCTATAAGGGGGTCTGTGGATGCTGTGGGGGTGAGGGCTATAAAGGGGTCTGTAGGTGCTGTGCGTTGTGTGGGGGTGAGTGCTATAAAGGGGTCTGTGGATGCTGTGGGGGTGAGGGCTATAAAGGGGTCTGTGGATGCTGTGGGGGTGAGGGCTATAAGGGGGTCTGTGGATGCTGTGGGGGTGAGGGCTATAAGGGGGTCTGTGGATGCTGTGGGGGTGAGGGCTATAAACGGGTCTGTGGATGCTGTGGGGGTGAGGGCTATAAGGGGGTCTGTGGATGCTGTGGGGGGTGAGGGCTATAAGGGGGTCTGTGGATGCTGTGGGGGTGAGGGCTATAAGGGGGTCTGTGGATGCTGTGGGGGTGAGGGCTATAAGGGGTCTGTGGATGCTGTAGGGGTGAGGGCTATAAGGGGGTCTGTGGATGCTGTGGGGGTGAGGCTATAAGGGGGGTCTGTGGATGCTGTGGGGGTGAGGGCTATAAAGGGGTCTGTGGATGCTGTGGGGGGTGAGGGCTATAAGGGGGGTCTGTGGATGCTGTGGGGGTGAGGGCTATAAAGGGGTCTGTGGATGCTGTGGGGGTGAGGGCTATAAGGAGGGGTCTGTGGATGCTGTGGGGGTGAGGGGCTATAAGGGGGTCTGTGGATGCTGTGGGGGTGAGGGCTATAAGGGGGTCTGTGGATGCTGTAGGGGTGAGGGCTATAAGGGGGTCTGTGGATGCTGTGGGGGTGAGGGCTATAAGGGGGTCTGTGGATGCTGTGGGGGTGAGGGCTATAAAGGGGTCTGTGGATGCTGTGGGGGTGAGGGCTATAAGGGGGTCTGTGGATGCTGTGGGGGTGAGGGCTATAAAGGGGTCTGTGGATGCTGTGGGGGTGAGGGCTATAAGGGGGTCTGTGGATGCTGTGGGGGTGAGGGCTATAAAGGGTCTGTGGATGCTGTGGGGGTGAGGGACTATAAGGGGGTCTGTGGATGCTGTGGGGGTGACGGCTATAGGGGGTTCTGTGGATGCTGTGGGGGGGAGGGCTATAACGGGGGTCTGTGGATGCTGTGGGGGGTGAGGGCTATAAGGGGGTCTTTGGATGCTGTGGGGTGAGGGCTATAAGGGGGTCTGTGGATGCTGTGGAGGTGAGGGCTATAAGGGGGTCTGTAGGTAAGTCAACCAATTCTTTATTTTAAATGCATTTAACTCCCTGTGCTTGATTATTTTTGCGATACACACACACACAGATACACACACACACAGATACACACACACACAGATACACACACACACAGATACACACACACAGATACACACACACACACAGATACACACACAAGGCACAGATAACACACACACCACACCACACACCACAGAGATACACCACACCACACACACAACAGATACACACACACACAGCAGATACACAACACACCACAGGATTACACTACACACACAGATACACACACACACAGATACACACACCACACACACACCAGATACACACACCACACACAGATACACACACACACAGATACACACACACACAACCATATACACACACACAGATACACACACACACACAGATACACACACAACACAGATACACACACACACACAGATACACACACACACAGATACCCACACACACACAGAGATACACCCACACACCACAGATACACACACACAGATACACACCACACACACACACACCACAGATACACACACACACACAGATACACACACACACAGATACACACACACACACAGATACACACACACAGATACACACACACACACAGATACACACCACACACACAACAGATACACACACACACCAGATACACACACACCAGATACACACACACAGATACACACACACCCAGATACACACACACACACAGATACACACACACACAGATACACACACACACACAGATACACACACACACAGATACACACACACACACAGATACACACACACACAGATGCACACACACACAGATACACACACACAGATACACACACACAGATACACACACACACAGATACACACACACACAGATACACACACACAGATTCACACACACACAGATACACACACACAGATACACACACACACAGATGCACACCACACAGATCACACACACACAGATACACCACACCACAGATACACACACACACACACACACACAGATCACACACACACAGATACACACACACACACACACACACACACAGATACACACACACAGATACACACACACACACAGATACACACACACACAGATACACACACACCCACACAGTACACACACACACAGATACACACAACACAGATGCACACACACACAGATACACACACACACAGATACACACACCACAGATACACACACACACCACACAGATACACACACACAGATACACACACACACACAGATACACACACACACACAGATACACACACACACACAGATACACACACACACAGATACACACACACACACAGATACACACACACACAGATGCCACACACACAGATGCACCACACACCGGTGCACACCCACAGATACACACACACACACAGATACACACACACACAGATACACACACACACAGATACACACACACACAGATGCACACACACACAGATACACACACACACACAGATCACACACACACAGATACACACACACACAGATGCACACACACTGGACAAACACAAGTATCGATCTGAACTGTAGAAAATGAGATACATTATCTGTCTAATTGACTGGCTGCCTGGTCTTTACACACACTGATTGTTCAAGGGATAGAATGGATGTAATTGGCAGTTCTGATCTGGAAATGCCTTCATGTATGTCTATCCTGTGTTTCGTTATGAAGACAACTATCTTACTATTGTTGAACAATGTCCATATGCGCACTGACCTCATTCCCATTTATACTAGTATAGCCACCAGGAAAATAGCCTCTTTTTCTCATTCTTGTTGTTGCTCCTTTTTTCATTTGTTCTCTCTGATTGGCTCAAAGTTTAAATGTCGGCTCGGCGACTCTATATGTTGAAACAGGGAGAGAAGCTGCAGCTCGTGGGCATCCAGCGGGTTGTAGGCTACCTACTGTGATAGCATGCGAAGGAACACAATCCTTCTGAAGAATGTTGGCTTCTGTCTGTACCCTTAGACCAATGGAAAGCTGTATCTGTCTGAACCCTTAGACCAATGGAAAGCTGTATCTGTCTGAACCCTTAGACCAATGGAAAGCTGTATCTGTCTGAACCCTTAGACCAATGGAAAGCTGTATCTGTCTATACCCTTAGACCAATGGAAAGCTGTATCTGTCTGAACCCTTAGACCAATGGAAAGCTGTATCTGTCTGAACCCTTAGACCAATGGAAAGCTGTATCTGTCTGAAGCCTTAGACCAATGGAAAGTTGT
>NC_034184.2:77842074-77864574 GCF_002021735.2 Oncorhynchus kisutch
AGTAGAGAAGTGTGAGGTGGCTCTCTCCTCTCCTCTCCCTCACACAGCCTTCACTGCCTCCTCAGTCTTCACCAGTGGATACGCTCCAGGCTACGCCAAGCTCAACCAGAGAGGAGGTAATACACACACACACACACACACACACACACACACACACACACACACACACACACACACACACACACACACACACACACACACACACACACACACACAGACAGACAGACACACAGACACACACACACACACAGACAGACACACAGACACACAGACAGACACACAGACACACAGACACACAGACAGACAGACAGACACACAGACACACACACACACAGACAGACACACAGACAGACACACAGACAGACACACAGACAGACACACAGACACACAGACACACAGGCAGACACACAGACACACAGACAGACACACACACAGACAGACACACAGACAGACACACAGACACAAAGCAGCTGCATTTGGCAGGCAGATGTAGTAGCACTGAAATGAATCTCTAGTGATAAGTCAATTTGCTAAGGGCTTCCTTCCTTGAGGGTGGAGTAGAGATGGCACATAATCAATGAGACACAGGACAAGTATTAGTCTCTGTTGTAATAGCTGACTGCTTCCACATCTGTGTTTGTGCGTGCTTGAATGGGTGTGTATGCCTGTGTGTGTGAGGGGGTGTTTGTGTATGCCTGTGTGTGTGAGGGGGTGTTCGTGTATGCCTGTATGTGTGAGGGTGTGTTCGTGTATGCATGTGTGTGTGGGGGGGGGGGGGGGGGTGTTCGTGTATGCCTGTGTGTGTGGGGGGGTGTTTGTGTATGCCTGTGTGTGGGGGGGGTGTTTGTGTATGCCTGTGTGTGTGAGGGGGTGTTCGTGTATGCCTGTGTGTGTGAGGGTGTGTTCGTGTATGCATGTGTGTGTGTGGGGGGGGGGGGGGTGTTCGTGTATGCCTGTGTGTGTGGGGGGGGGGTGTTTCTGTATGCCTGTGTGTGTGGGGGGGTGTTTGTGTATGCCTGTGTGTGGGGGGGGTGTATGCCTGTGTGTGTGGGGGGGGGGGTGTTTCTGTATGCATGTGTGTGGGGGGGGGGGGTGTTTCTGTATGCATGTGTGCATGAATTCCCAAAGTGTGTAGTTTGGAAAGTTTTTCAGATTAGCTAATCAAAATTCCACGTTGTCCTCTTTTGATCCACAGTCTCTGTCTTCTCCTCATGGGCTTTTTGAAGTTCCATGTTTTAATTCATCAATAAAACGACCAGCCATTTTTTATTA
Organism: Oncorhynchus kisutch; assembly: GCF_002021735.2. NCBI lineage: Eukaryota > Metazoa > Chordata > Actinopteri > Salmoniformes > Salmonidae > Oncorhynchus > Oncorhynchus kisutch. The sequence goes on from NC_034184.2 coordinate 77,843,347, forward strand.
AATTACTCCACAGTCCCTCCCTTCCTCCTTCCTTCCCTCCCCCTCCATCCATCCCTCTCAGTGACAGTTAGATAAAGTAGTAGCAGTTTTGCTACCCAGCTGTCTGCTCTTCAGCCTCAGAAGTCATTCATGAACATTCTCTGCTTTCTTTAAAAGTGGGGAAGGATGACAAATGAGTTGGAGTGGGGCTGCGGGGACAAGTTGGAGTGGGGAAAACACCCAGGCGAGACAGACAGCACACACACACACACACTGTACACACACACACACACACAAACACACACACACACACTGTACACACACACACACACACACACATCAACCAGTTACACACACACACACACACACCATCAACCAGTTACACACACACACACACACACACACACACACACACACACATCAACCAGTTACACACACACACACACACACATCAACTAGTTACACACACACACACACATCAACCAGTTACCACACACACACACACACACACACACACACACATCAACCAGTTACACACACACACACACACACACACACACACACACACACACACACACACACACACACACACACACACACACACACACACACACACACATCAACCCAGTTACCACACACACACACACACACACACACACACACACACACACACACACACACACACACACACACACACACCACACACACATACATCAACCAGTTACACACACACACATCAACTAGTTACACACACACACACACACACACACACACATACATCAACCAGTTACACACACACACACACACACACACACACATCAACCAGTTACACACACACACACACACACACAAACACACACATCAACCAGTTACACACACACACACACATCAACTAGTTACACACACACACACACACACACACACATCAACCAGTTACACACACACACACACACACACACACATCAACCAGTTACACACACACACACACACACACACACACACACACACACACACACACACACACACACATACATCAACCAGTTACACATACACTCACACACACACACACACACACATCAACTAGTTACACACACACACACACACACACACAAACACACACACATACATCAACCAGTTACACACACACACACACACACACATCAACCAGTTACACACACACACACACACAACACACACACACCACACACATCAACCAGTTACACACACACACACATCAACTAGTTACACACACACACACACACACACCCACACACACACACACACACACACACACACACACACACACACACACACACACACACACACACACACACACACATCAACCAGTTACACACACACACACACACACACACACACATCAACCAGTTACACACACACACACACACACACATCAACCAGTTACACACACCACACACATCAACTAGTTACACACACACACACACCACACACACACACACACACACACACACACACACACACACACACACACACACACAACACACATCAACCAGTTACACACACACACACACACACACATCAACCAGTTACAGACACACACACACACACACACACACACACACACACACACACACACACACACACACACACACACACACACATCAACCAGTTACACACACACACACACACACACACACACACATCAACCAGTTACACACACACAACACACACCAGTTACACACACGCACACACACATCAACCAGTCACACACACACACACACACACACATCAACCAGTTACACACACACATATTCACGCACAACTAGCTCTCACAGTCTCACATCAAAGTTAGACGTTCATCCATGTTTCTCTAAAGTCAAACGTCAAACGTTCCAAACACAAAAGTGTTTAAGATGAACTTTAGGCATTAATTCAGAAATCTTAAGGTTAGGCATTAACTCTGAATGGTTAAGGTAAGGGTTAAGGTTTGGAATAGGCATAAAACAAAAATATCAAAAACGACTTTGTATCGCTGGATTCAAACATGCAACCTTTGAGGCTTACACCCATCTGCCATCCCCATCCACAACACCCTAGCAAACCTAAACCTACTTGAAGGTAACAGCGCTCACTGTTGCCCCTAGAGGTCTGTTTCCACGTCATCTCCCAACGTCCTCAGACATGGATGGACGTCGAATACTGACTTGTATTATGGGTGACCTGGCTGTGACACAAACACTGACATGCAGACACACATTCACACACACAGGTTGACAGATGTGGTTGTGGTGATGTGTATAAGGTGAGAGAAGAGGCAGTGATCATCATGTTTTAACTAACCAGAGAAATGAGGCAGTGATCATCATGTTTTAACTAACCAGAGAGAAGAGGCAGTGATCATCATGTTTTAACTAACCAGAGAAATGAGGCAGTGATCATCATGTTTTAACTAACCAGAGAGAAGAGGCAGTGATCATCATGTTTTAACTAACCAGAGAAATGAGGCAGTGATCATCATGTTTTAACTAACCAGAGAGAAGAGGCAGTGGTCATCATGTTTTAACTAACCAGAGAAATGAGGCAGTGATCATCATGTTTTAACTAACCAGAGAGAAGAGGCAGTGATCATCATGTTTTAACTAACCAGAGAAATGAGGCAGTGGTCATCATGTTTTAACTAACCAGAGAGAAGAGGCAGTGATCATCATGTTTTAACTAACCAGAGAGAAGAGGCAGTGATCATCATGTTTTAACTAACCAGATAGGAGAGGCAGTGATCATCATGTTTTTACTAACCAGAGAATAGAGGCAGTGATCATTAGGGATGGGTACCGAAACCCGGGCCCAGGGGCTAAATTATGAAAGACCGTAGTATCGATAAGCTCCAACGTTTTCGGTACTGGAGAAAATAAGAAAATACATTTCCTATTTACTATTGCTACATAAACGTTATCTTGCACATTTTATCTCACCAAATGTTTCTAATTTGCAACAAGATTAGTCTAAAATGCATTTGGGCTATTCCCAATCCAGAAGAGAGATCTCTCTGGTGCTACAGCACACACAGCACCCTGCTCTTGGTTAGTGACGATGGAGGAGAGAGCTAAACGTTCAGAAATATGATTACACTTCACTGGAGTCGATGATGACATTGCTCATTGCCACAAGTGCAACAGGACTTCTGCTTGTAAGGGCGGAAAACATGAGCAATCTGTCTAAACATCTATGGACAGTGCATCATGTAGTTCATCCCTCGTTGCCCGGTCTACATTAGCTATGTGTGCTAGCAGCCTAGAGCCAACACACACGGAGTTAACTAGATTATGAGAACATGAGTTCCTGATCAAAAGGAACCATTAGCCAGCTGATTGTTTAGCTATGGGTGTGTTCAGAAATTCAATCACCCATTTAGAGATTTTGCATCTACAATGAGCCAACCCACTCCTCCGTCTAATACCGCTGGTCGAAGCCAAAGACAAGCCCAAAGCCCCTTCACGCTGGCAGCTAATGGGGGGATGACTGAGGACAGGGTGAATGAGTGCCACCTAGCCGTGACCAAGTACATAGTGAAAAGCCTACACCCCTTTGCAACAGTGGAGTCCAAGGGCTTTGGGTGACAGTCAGTATATATTGAGTGGTATGAATTGTTAGGATATAGTTGTATAAAAGGGTTGTACGTTAGTCCCATCACTCCACAATACAATACACAACAACACAACAATTCAATCATGATAATTCAACACATGAAAACTATATATTATTTTGCTGTAGAGAGATGAGCAAGGCACTCAACCCCAAATATACCCCTCCCTCCAGGAGTTACCTCAGTGACACACTCATTCCTACCTGGTATGGTGTAGAAAAGGCCCATGTGATCACTGAGCTGAAGGATGTGCCAGAGCTGGCCATCACATCAGACGGGTGGACCAACCTCTGTCAGGACCATTATCTCACTGTTACAGTGCACTACACAAGCCAGGGCAGTGTACAACAGAAGGTCGTCCACACCAGGACAGTGTAGAACAGGTCCTCCACACCAGGACAGTGTAAAACAGAAGGTCCTCCACACCAGGACAGTGTACAACAGAAGGTCCTCCACACCAGGACAGTGTAAAACAGAAGGTCCTCCACACCAGGACAGTGTACAACTGAAGGTCATCCACACCAGGACAGTGTACAACTGAAGGTCATCCACACCAGGACAGTGTACAACTGAAGGTCATCCACACCAGGACAGTGTAAACAGAAGGTCCTCCACACCAGGACAGTGTACAACTGAAGGTCACCCACACCAGGACAGTGTTAAACAGAAGGTCCTCCACACCAGGACAGTGTACAACTGAAGGTCATCCACACCAGGACAGTGTACAACAGAAGGTCATCCACACCAGGACAGTGTACAACAGAAGGTCATCCACACCAGGACAGTGTAAAACAGAAGGTCATCCACACCAGGACAGTGTTAAACAGAAGGTCCTCCACACCAGGACAGTGTACAACTGAAGGTCATCCACACCAGGACAGTGTACAACAGAAGGTCCTCCACACCAGGACAGTGTACAACAGAAGGTCCTCCACACCAGGACAGTGTACAACAGAAGGTCATCCACACCAGGACAGTGTAAAAGAGAAGGTCCTCCACACCAGGACAGTGTAAAACAGAAGGTCCTCCACACCAGGACAGTGTACAAATCACCAACTATCGAAGTAGTGTCAGAGGAGATCTCAGACATTCTGGAAGAGTTTGAGACAGAGCCTAGCAATATTGTAGCTGTGACTGTTGATAATGCTGGTAATATGGATGTTGACATCAAGAGGCTACGCATCCTAAAAAATAGGATGCTTTGCGCACACATTGAATCTGGCAGCGCAGAAAATCTACAAAATGACTTCCATTGATAAATAGGCAGCCCGAATCAGAGCAGTGGTCATGTGGTTCAAGAGATCCTCGATGTCCAGCCTGAATCAGAGCAGTGGTCATGTGGTACAAGAGATCCTCGATGTCCAGCCTGAATCAGAGCAGTGGTCATGTGGTACAAGAGATCCTCGATGTCCAGCCTGAATCAGAGCAGTGGTCATGTGGTTCAAGCGATCCTCAATGTCCAGCCTGAATCAGAGCAGTGGTCATGTGGTTCAAGAGATCCTCAATGTCCAGCCCGAATCAGAGCAGTGGTCATGTGGTTCAAGAGATCCTCGATGTCCAGCCCGAATCAGAGCAGTGGTCATGTGGTACAAGAGATCCTCGATGTCCAACCTGAATCAGAGCAGTGGTCATGTGGTTCAAGCGATCCTCAATGTCCAGCCTGAATCAGAGCAGTGGTCATGTGGTTCAAGAGATCCTCGATGTCCAGCCCGAATCAGAGCAGTGGTCATGTGGTACAAGAGATCCTCGATGTCCAGCCTGATTCAGAGCAGTGGTCATGTGGTACAAGAGATCCTCGATGTCCAGCCCGAATCAGAGCAGTGGTCATGTGGTTCAAGAGATCCTCGATGTCCAGCCTGAATCAGAGAGGTGGTCATGTGGTTCAAGAGATCCTCGATGTCCAGCCCGAATCAGAGCAGTGGTCATGTGGTTCAAGAGATCCTCGATGTCCAGCCTGAATCAGAGCAGTGGTCATGTGGTTCAAGAGATCCTCGATGTCCAGCCTGAATCAGAGCAGTGGTCATGTGGTACAAGAGATCCTCAATGTCCAGCCTGAATCAGAGCAGTGGTCATGTGGTTCAAGAGATCCTCGATGTCCAGCCTGAATCAGAGAGGTGGTCATGTGGTTCAAGAGATCCTCGATGTCCAGCCTGAATCAGAGCAGTGGTCGTGTGGACTTCCATAAGGCTGAGGAGTTTGTCCAGCTCATGAGAATCCTCTATACATCCACACTGTGTGTGTCATATGAAAAGAATGCCACCTGTGGACAGATCAAACCCATCCTCCACAAATTGGAAGAGCTCTTCACTGTGAAGCATGAAGATACAACGTTAGTGACAACCATCAAAGAGAAGGTGTTGGAGAACCTCTCCAAGCAATATCAGGATTAGGATATTCAAGCCTTCCTGCATGAGGCCACAGCAAATAACCCCAGATTTAAAGGGAGGCTGGGGAGTGAGCCCTAGGACAGGCTGAGGAAAACAATTGTTGAGGCCAATGTGACAGGAGCAACACCAGGGCTGTCAGAGGAGCCGGAGCAGACAGACATGCAGCACCAGCAACAGGAGGAGGAGTCTGAAGGAGAAGGAGAGGAGGAGGAGGAGACAGTCCCTCCATTGTACAAAACAAGGAGTGCCTTGGAGGAGCTGTTCTCAGAGGAGGACAGGAAGTTGAGGTTGACGATCCAACAGGACACCTCGTCCCTCACCTTCAGCCAGCCTGTTGACCTAGAGGTGGAGCTCTACAAAGGCCTGCCTCCCGTCCCCATGGCTGAAGATCCTGTGATGTGGTGGGAGAAGATAACTACTCTGCCCCTCCTCACAAACATTGCAACAAGTTACCTCGGTGCTCAAGCCTCCTTCACCCCGAACGAGAGGGTATTTTCGACTGCAGGGAACACAATAATCCAGGAGAGGTCCCGACTTCTGCCAGGGCAAATATGTTGATCTTTCTCCAGAAGAACTGCTAAGAACTTTTAGTCCTTCTGCAGCCTACCTGCAGGCCCCACCAGTGTTGTTCTATACCACTGTCTTATCCTCTGCAGCCTACCTACAGGCCCCACCAGTGTTGTTCTATTCCACTGTCTTATCCTCTGCAGCCTACCTACAGGCCCCACCAGTGTTGTTCTATACCACTGTCTTATCCTCTGCAGCCTACCTGCAGGCCCCACCAGTGTTGTTCTATACCACTGTCTTATCCTCTGCAGCCTACCTGCAGGCCCCACCAGTGTTGTTCTATACCACTGTCTTATCCTCTGCAGCCTACCTACAGGCCCCACCAGTGTTGTTCTATTCCACTGTCTTATCCTCTGCAGCCTACCTGCAGGCCCCACCAGTGTTGTTCTATACCACTGTCTTATCCTCTGCAGCCTACCTGCAGGCCCCACCCGTGTTGTTCTATACCACTGTCTCATCCTCTGCAGCCTACCTGCAGGCCCCACCAGTGTTGTTCTATACCACTGTCTTATCCTCTGCAGCCTACCTGCAGGCCCCACCAGTGTTGTTCTATACCACTGTCTTATCCTCTGCAGCCTACCTGCAGGCCCCACCAGTGTTGTTCTATACCACTGTCTTATCCTCTGCAGCCTACCTGCAGGCCCCACCAGTGTTGTTCTATACCACTGTCTTTTCCTCTGCAGCCTACCTGCAGGCCCCACCAGTGTTGTTCTATACCACTGTCTTATCCTCTGCAGCCTACCTGCAGGCCCCACAGTGTTGTTCTATACCACTGTCTTATCCTCTGCAGCCTACCTGCAGGCCCCACCAGTGTTGTTCTATAACACTGTCTTATCCTCTGCAGCCTACCTGCAGGCCCCACCAGTGTTGTTCTATACCACTGTCTTATCCTCTGCAGCCTACCTGCAGGCCCCACCAGTGTTGTTCTATACCACTGTCTTATCCTCTTCAGCCTACCTGCAGGCCCCACCAGTGTTGTTCTATACCACTGTCTTATCCTCTGCAGCCTACCTGCAGGCCCCACCAGTGTTGTTCTATACCACTGTCTTATCCTCTGCAGCCTACCTGCAGGCCCCACCAGTGTTGTTCTATTCCACTGTCTTATCCTCTGCAGCCTACCTACAGGCCCCACCAGTGTTGTTCTATACCACTGTCTTATCCTCTGCAGCCTACCTGCAGGCCCCACCAGTGTTGTTCTATACCACTGTCTTATCCTCTGCAGCCTACCTGCAGGCCCCACCAGTGTTGTTCTATTCCACTGTCTTATCCTCTGCAGCCTACCTGCAGGCCCCACCAGTGTTGTTCTATACCACTGTCTTATCCTCTGCAGCCTACCTGCAGGCCCCACCAGTGTTGTTCTATACCACTGTCTTATCCTCTGCAGCCTACCTGCAGGCCCCACCAGTGTTGTTATATTCCACTGTCTTATCCTCTGCAGCCTACCTGCAGGCCCCACCAGTGTTGTTCTATACCACTGTCTTATCCTCTGCAGCCTACCTGCAGGCCCCACCAGTGTTGTTCTATACCACTGTCTTATCCTCTGCAGCCTACCTGCAGGCCCCACCAGTGTTGTTCTATACCACTGTCTTATCCTCTGCAGCCTACCTGCAGGCCCCACCAGTGTTGTTCTATACCACTGTCTTATCCTCTGCAGCCTACCTGCAGGCCCCACCAGTGTTGTTCTATACCACTTTCTTATCCTCTGCAGCTTACCTGCAGGCCCCACCAGTGTTGTTCTATACCACTGTCTTATCCTCTGCAGCCTACCTGCAGGCCCCACCAGTGTTGTTCTATACCACTGTCTTATCCTCTGCAGCCTACCTGCAGGCCCCACCAGTGTTGTTCTATACCACTGTCTTATCCTCTGCAGCCTACCTGCAGGCCCCACCAGTGTTGTTCTATACCACTGTCTTATCCTCTGCAGCCTACCTGCAGGCCCCACCAGTGTTGTTCTATACCACTGTCTTATCCTCTGCAGCCTACCTGCAGGCCCCACCAGTGTTGTTCTATACCACTGTCTTATCCTCTGTAGCCTACCTGCAGGACCCACCAGTGTTGTTCTATACCACTGTCTTATCCTCTGCAGCCTACCTGCAGGCCCCTCCAGTGTTGTTCTATACCACTGTCTTATCCTCTGCAGCCTACCTGCAGTCCCCACCAGTGTTGTTCTATACCACTGTCTTATCCTCTGCAGCCTACCTGCAGGCCCCACCAGTGTTGTTCTATACCACTGTCTTATCCTCTGCAGCCTACCTGCAGGCCCCACCAGTGTTGTTCTATACCACTGTCTTATCCTCTGCAGCCTACCTGCAGGCCCCACCAGTGTTGTTCTATACCACTGTCTTATCCTCTGCAGCCTACCTGCAGGCCCCACCAGTGTTGTTCTATACCACTGTCTTATCCTCTGCAGCCTACCTGCAGGCCCCACCAGTGTTGTTCTATACCACTGTCTTATCCTCTGCAGCCTACCTGCAGGCCCCACCAGTGTTGTTCTATACCACTCTCTTATCCTCTGCAGCCTACCTGCAGGCCCCACCAGTGTTGTTCTATACCACTGTCTTATCCTCTGCAGCCTACCTGCAGGCCCCACCAGTGTTGTTCTATACCACTGTCTTATCCTCTGCAGCCTACCTGCAGGCCCCACCAGTGTTGTTCTATACCACTGTCTTATCCTCTGCAGCCTACCTGCAGGCCCCACCAGTGTTGTTCTATACCACTGTCTTATCCTCTGCAGCCTACCTGCAGGCCCCACAGTGTTGTTCTATACCACTGTCTTATCCTCTGCAGCCTACCTGCAGGCCCCACCAGTGTTGTTCTATACCACTGTCTTATCCTCTGCAGCCTACCTGCAGGCCCCACCAGTGTTGTTCTATACCACTGTCTTATCCTCTGCAGCCTACCTGCAGGCCCCACCAGTGTTGTTCTATACCACTGTCTTATCCTCTGCAGCCTACCTGCAGGCCCCACCAGTGTTGTTCTATACCACTGTCTTATCCTCTGCAGCCTACCTGCAGGCCCCACCAGTGTTGTTCTATACCACTGTCTTATCCTCTGCAGCCTACCTGCAGGCCCCACCAGTGTTGTTCTATACCACTGTCTTATCCTCTGCAGCCTACCTGCAGGCCCCACCAGTGTTGTTCTATACCACTGTCTTATCCTCTGCAGCCTACCTGCAGGCCCCACCAGTGTTGTTCTATACCACTGTCTTATCCTCTGCAGCCTACCTGCAGGCCCCACCAGTGTTGTTCTATACCACTGTCTTATCCTCTGCAGCCTACCTGCAGGCCCCACCAGTGTTGTTCTATACCACTGTCTTTTCTTTTGTTTTTGTTGTTTTACATTTCCATCATCACAACACTAGAGTGTATAATAGGGATTTGTTAAAAACATTGCTGTTTCCTTGCTGTAAATAATTGTTTATTTTATTTAAAATGAAGCAATGTAAATTCTGTTCGAAATTTGTTTCGTTTTTTTTCTCGTAAAAAACAACAAGAAGAACAGATAAGAATACCGGTACCGGATCGATAAGCAGTATCATTAAGAGTAGTAATACCGTTAAAATCTTAACGATACCCATCCCTAGTCATCATCATGTTTTAACTAACCAGAGAGAAGAGGCTGTGATCATCATGTTTTAACTAACCAGAGAGAAGAGGCAGTGATCATCATGTTTTTACTAACCAGAGAGAAGAGGCAGTGATCATCATGTTTTAACTAACCAGAGAGGAGAACTCTGTTAAGAGAACAGAGAAAAGAACTAGAGATGAGAGAAAAGAGGAAGTGGCTTGGAGTTGGTCTCTGACCTCCTATTGCTCTTTCTCTTTGTTTCTCTTTGTTTCTCTTTGTTTCTCTCTCTCTCTCTCTCTCTCTCTCTCTCTCTCTCTCTTCTCCATCTCAGGGCTTGTTTCTGGCCTTCTTTCCCTCTCTCTCTCTCGCTCTCTCTCTCTCTTTCTCCTCTCTTACCCCTGCTCCCTATCTCCCAGAAAATCTGTGTGTGACAGGTGAGAGAGGAGTGCTCTTGACATGCACCACCTCACCTCTCTCCCTCACCTCTCTCTCACTTCTCTTTCACCTTGACCTTCATCTTTCACCTTCACTAACCTCATCCCTTTCTCCCTCTATTCTCTCCTGTCTCTCACATCCACTCTGCCCTTCTCCCTCTGCTCTCTTCTGTGCCCCCTCTCCTCTCTCACATTTCTTATCTTCCAATCAACATCACGCACCTCATCCCTCTCTCCTCTCTCACCTCATCCCTCTCTCTTTTCTCTTCTCTCCTCTCTCACCTCTACTCTGCTCTTCTTCTATCACCTCATCCCTCTCTCCTCTCTCTCACCTCTCTTCCGCTCTCCTTCTCTTCTCTTCCTGCCTCTATTGGAGAATAATCCAGGGAACATTCATTTAATAACTGACAGTTGGAAATCCAACTGCTACAGTAGAACTCCTATTCCTTTCCCGCCAGCGTCCCTGTCTGGAGGTTGTGTTTCTCTTATGTTTCCGCATCATTTCACTTTGACTTATAGGAACTCCATGAGAAAGACTGCATATAAAAATGTCTGCTAGCTGGAGACTTCGCCACAGGTAGGGAGAGGAAACGGGTGTGGTGATGTTTAGACGTTTTGTTCTCACAGAGAGAAGAGAGAGAGGCATTCTGTTTCAATCACATGTCTGCTAGACCAGTGGTGCCCAAACTGTGGGGCGCGTCCCCTGAGGTGTCTGTCTTTCAACTTACTCTTGAAAGTTGTAATTGTAGAATGCATAAATTGGGTAGTGTATCATCAGTTTTGCTGTTGTCATGTCAGTCATTGCAGACCTTAGAGAGCTATTTATAACAGATCAACTAGCCCGTGTCAGCTAATGTTTTTAGCTAGGTCTTTTAGCCCATAGATTTTGTTGTAATGTTTGAGTCACTCAAATTATCTTCAAAACTGCAACGTGTTCTCTGTACCCCAAGACAAAATGTGTAGAATAGCAGGAAATGAGCTCTCCACCAATAAGAGGGGAGTGAACAGTTTGTGTCAGGAACAGTCCTTGTGCCCATAGAAATAAATGTGCTGTTTCTACGTGTTTACCTGTGTTTCTACGTGTTTACCTGTGTTTTTACATGTTTACCTGTGTTTCTACATGTTTACCTGTGTTTTACATGTTTACCTGTGTTTTTACATGTTTACCTGTGTTTCTACATGTTTACCTGTGTTTTACATGTTTACCTGTGTTTCTATGTGTTTACCTGTGTTTTACATGTTACCTGTGTTTCTACGTGTTTACCTGTCTCCAGGTGCAGGGGGCTGGTCTCCCCAGGACAGTGACAGCTACCCGTGGCTCCAGGTGGACCTGGGCAGCCGGAAACAGGTAGTTGCCGTGGCAACGCAGGGCAGGTACAGCAGCTCTGATTGGACGACGAGGTACAGGCTGCTCTACAGCGACACGGGCAGGAACTGGAAGCCCTATCATCAGGATGGAAACATATGGGTAGGTAACACAAAACCTGTGTGTGTGTGTGTGTGTGTGTGTGTGTGTGTGTGTGTGTGTGTGTGTGTGTGTGTGTGTGTGTGTGTGTGTGTGTGTGTGTGTGTGTGTGTGTGTGTGTGTGTGGGTGTGCATGTGACTTCCGTGTGTACGTGCGTGCGGGGGTGCATGTGTGTGTGTGTGTGTTCCTATGGGAATCAGCCAAATGGTCTGATCATGATTCTGTATGGAAGCGCTGCAGTGATAAATGTGTATCTGGTCCACTGAAGGGAGCGTTAAGCTGTTGTTTTTGTGCGCTGCATCATACTCGTTTGGGACTCATTATTATTTCAACAGTGTTTTGTTTCAGCCATTAAACCTGATCGATTGCTTTTAATATTTCTGTAAATTAAAAGTACTTATACCATCTGTCTTACATTGCTCGTGTAACTTTGCCCACCTGGCTATTTTTAAGGGATGTGACATCTATATTGGCTTTTAATTTATCGGTGATGTAAATATTACAATCTAAACAGATGACGTCAACTAACTCACTGTTGTACATCGCGCTGGTCCGTACAATTGATCTTATTTTAGCGCCCAAAAAACGTAATACTTCCAGATCAACTGTATTGTCAATACCACTGTAAAGCACAATTTTTCTCCTTTCCAACAAAATCAATGATGAGACCTTCATGATGCCCATCTCTGCATGATTCAAGAAGGCAATGAGCTACGTCGGGACTTTTTAAAAATGGGGAAGCTAAACTTATTGCGTGATATTGAGAAGGAGCGATGTCATGTGGGGAAACTGCTTTCTTCACCTCATCTGTCCAACTCATCACCTTATCGCCTCTAAGATGTAAATAAAACCCTATAAAGAGTTGATATAATGTGTCATTACAGACCTATTGGAAGGTTTGTGTTGAATTTGAATCAGGTTTTTAGGTCGGTGCTAAAGTGATCTTAGAAGTAAACAGCGGCTTTTGAGAGTCATGATAGCTTGCAGTGATGACGCAAAAAAGGACTAGGTATCCCCCTTACCCTGTCCCTGTCCCTTACCCTGTCCCTGTCCCCGTCCCCGTCCCCATCCCTGTCCCCGTCACTGTCCCTTACCCTGTCCCTGTCCCTTACCCTGTCCCTTACCCTGTCCCTGTCCCTTACCCTGTCCCTTACCCTGTCCCTTACCCTGTCCCTGTCCCTTACCCTGTCCATGTCCCTGTCCCTGTCCCTGTCCCTGTCCCTGTCCCTGTCCCTGTCCCTGTCCCTGTCCCTGTCCCTGTCCCTGTCCCTTACCCTGTCCCTGTCCCCGTCCCCATCCCTGTCCCCGTCCCTGTCCCTTACCCTGTCCCTGTCCCTGTCCCTGTCCCTGTCCCTTACCCTGTCCCTGTCCCTGTCCCTTACCCTGTCCCTTACCCTGTCCCTGTCCCTTACCCTGTCCATGTCCCTCACCCTCTCCCTGTCCCTGTCCCTTACCCTGTCCCTTACCCCGTCCCTTTCCCTGTCCCTTACCCTGTCCCTTACCCCGTCCCTGTCCCTGTCCCTTACCCTGTCCCCGTCCCTGTCCCTGTCCCTTGTTTTTAAATGGTGAGAGAAGTGCTACACCTGGTGGAGAGAGGCTGTAAGACAGAATTAATAGCTTTATGGGTGCTGTACGTTGCGCCATGACACATCACAATGTACAGCGTCGGAGGGGTCCGTTTTTTTTACTTTTCTCCAATACTACAGAGCCATTACCATGTCAATCAACGCTTGAATAGAAACGTAGTTCACACCCCAGCTGTTGATGTCAACACAGTCGCTACAGTCCCATTAGTTTTCTTTGCAGCCTCGTTTGAATGTCGCTGTTGCGCGCATTTGTACAGAATGGGGTTAGCGTACGTTATTAATGTGATTATTTTGTCTAACCTTTCACACACACACACACACACACACACACACACACACACACACACACACACACACACACACAGAGAGAGAGAGAGAGAGAGAGAGAGAGAGAGAGAGAGAGTACAATGCACATGAAAGGCAGAGTTTGGCAGAAAGGATGAGGTTTTCTTGGATGGTGTTTCTGTTTTCTATTGTACCTCGCCAGGGAAAGTAAATGTAAAATTAAAGTATTCTCTTGGCTGTCTGCTTTATCCGTGGTAGATAAGTCCTGTTTTAATTTCTTTACAATAGGATGAGCCTTAGAGGAATATATTGGTTCATGCTCCCATCTTGCAAAAGAAGGATGCTGAGGAGAGAGGGAGAGAGAGAGAGAGAGAGAGAGAGAGAGAGAGAGAGAGTGAGTAACACTGTTACCTATACTCAGACCTAAGAGAATATTTCTTTCCCAAAATTATAATTCAATACAAAGAACGTGAAACTATAAAAGATGAAGAAAGAATCAAATATTTATTGGGTGAAAAGCCAAAATGTGCAGTTTTGGAAGCCAAATATGTGTCCTCCTGCCACAACCTGAGGGACAGCCAGTGAAAAGTGCAATGTAATGTCGATAATATTTCCCATCTTGTTTTGTTTTGTCTTTCATACCATGTCATGTGTCTTCTCAGTCACGTTGACACTGGTCTACTACCAGGTCATGTGTCTTCTCAGTCACGTTGACACTGGTCTACTACCAGGTCATGTGTCTTCTCAGTCACGTTGACACTGGTCTACTACCAGGTCATGTGTCTTCTCAGTCACGTTGACACTGGTCTACTACCAGGTCATGTGTCTTCTCAGTCACGTTGACACTGGTCTACTACCAGGTCATGTGTCTTCTCAGTCACGTTGACACTGGTCTACTACCATTGCTTTAATGTATTGTTGTTCTCATTAATATTGTTGTTGTAGTTGTTGTTAATGGTAATCCCATGTCCACTACTACTATTATTATTGCTGTTGTAGTTGTTGTTAATGGTAATCCCATGTCCACTACTACTATTATTATTGCTGTTGTAGTTGTTGTTAATGGTAATCCCATGTCCACTACTACTATTATTATTGCTGTTGTAGTTGTTGTTAATGGTAATCCCATGTCCACTACTACTATTATTATTGCTGTTGTAGTTGTTGTTAATGGTAATCCCATGTCCACTACTACTATTATTATTGCTGTTGTAGTTGTTGTTAATGGTAATCCCATGTCCACTACTACTATTATTATTGTTGTTGGTCCCACCATTTATTTATATATAAATATATATATGTTTTTTATGTATAAACATATATATATATATATATTTATTTATTTATTTTCTTCGATATGTATACTTTGAAATGTAAGTAATAATGAAAGTGTAAGTAATAAAAATGTAAGTAATAAGTAATAATGTAAGTAATAATGAACTTGCTATGTCAATCATTTAATTTAATTTAATTGAGAGAGAGAGGGAGAGTGAGAGTGTGAGAAATGGATAGAGAGAGAGGGGGAGAGGAAGAGATGGAGAGAGGGAAAGAGAGAGAGGGATAGAGAGAGACAGAGAGAGAGACAGAGGGAGAGAGAGAGAGACAGAGAGAGAGAGAGCATAAGAGAGAGAGAGAGAGAGAGAGTTTACTGGGTCTGGGAATCCACAACACAATAAACATTCAAACAAACAAAAACATGGTTAAACATCAGTTAAAAACAAAACACCAAATCTTCCTCCACAGTAACTAAACACAACAACCTCTGAATTCCCCATATACTCATAAACAGTCCAATGTTATTAACCAGTTTGTAATTGGCAAACTCAACCCTCAGTCTCTCTGTCCACAGACCCCTGTCCCCGAAAACTGTTCTAATCGTGTCTTCCATATTGCTATTTTAGCTGCCCCCTGACACAAAATTAAGTAAAAGAACTACACCATTTCTACTAAACCTGTACTTCGGCCCAAATAATAACAGTTGGGAAGAGAGAACCTCTCCCAGAGCTGAGAACCAGCTAGTGATCAGGTCACTGACACTGTAAGAACAGATGTGGTAGAGTTTCAGACTCAGCACAGAATGGACACCCTTCCCCAACAGTAGGATCCAGGTGTACAAGATGCATATTGGTGGCTATCGCTCCATGTATTATCCTCCATTGGAGGTCAGCTGTCCTCTAATCAATAGGCAGTTTATATAAAGACTGCCAACAGCCTTTTGGGGAGGCAGCTGGACCAAACACACCCACCCACCTCGTTGATTTGACCCCTTCCAGGGAAGAAGCACCGGACTCTTTTACACATATTATGTACATGACCTTCTTTCCCACGACCTTGAACTCCCCCAGCTCCGGGGTATGGAAGGAAAGCAGCATCCCCACAGCCTCCTCGGATGACCCCTGTCCCAGCACTAACATTCAGCGTTGGGAACCGATAAGAGTTGGAAGTATCCACCAATCAGAGTTGGAACTTTCCATCACAAACTGCCAATGAAGTACTGGCAAGGAATCGCAGACAGCTGCGACCTTCCTCAGTAGGCGAGATGATCAGATCCCCGCTCCCCGCTGGGAAGCTCCTCCAACGATCTGCTCAGATGACCCAGCTTGGTACACCCCACACCTAACAGGCATGAACGTAGGCTGGCTGAACCCAGAACACGGGACTGGACGGCAGTGTTGTGAAAAAGAGGCTCTTCAAAAAGCCACATCCCTGGTGGCGTGCCAGCCTTACGGGACTTGACAAGAACTCTCCAAGCCTGCATACAGACTCATAAAATGGAGTGAAGCCAGACAAAATCACCCCTTCTAGCTTTAAGAGGAAAATATGTTTGTCTTAACCCAAACAGCCCATTCTCATCACCAATGTATATGCTGTGTTGACCCAGCTAGAACTGTCACAGTACAACAGTCTCTGGGCTGTTAGAACCATCACTGTACAACTGTCTCTGGTCTACTTGAAGCCGGAAAGCCATGATCCTGGAAAGAAATGTCCACCAGACCTTGTCCACCCTCGTGCAGTGGCAGGTACAGGGCTCCATCTGTTCTTACAGTCTGATACAAGAGCTTCAGAGGACCCTTGTCAATTTCTTCTGGTCTGGACAACATTGGAATAAAGATGGAGCCCTGTACCTGCCACTGCACGAGGGTGGACAAGGTCTGGTGGACATTTCTTAATAAAAACTATCACGTCATCTGCATACTCAGACAGTGCTATCGTGGGACCCTTCATTACCCCTGGCACAGAGAAACCAGTAAACCTCGCTCTTAAAAAACAATGCATTGGTTCAATTGCCAGACAATATAAATGCCCTGAAATTGGGCATCCCTGCCCGAGGCCCCATCCCCGTCCAACAGGGTAACTCAAACCACCGACCTACCTTCACCATACATGAGGCCCTAAAACCATTCACCCCTCTTGATCACACTGTCTTCAGGTTTCCTTTATTTGATCAAATACAACAATACGCTCTGTACCCTCATTATGAGCATACACATACAAATAAATACATAACATCCGCCTTGACCAATAAAATCCGACCCTTGACAATCTCTGTTGTTGATACCACAGTCACCCATAAGACTGAGGAAAACAAAATTGCCACCCCAGCACTGAAATTAGTACTATGACTGAGTATATGCTGCCCCTCCCACCACATACCCCAGTCAACCTCTTTAACCTCATCACTATGTGTCTCCTGTAGGAAATTATTATTCCTGTCCCTTCCCCCATTAATATTGAGAGAACCTACCCTTAGTACCTCCATATAGACCAGACAAAGAGAAAGAAAACACCTTATGAGGCCATGATCATCATCATTGTTTTATTTTTCTCTGAACCTTCCCACGTTTCCCACAACCTTTTGTTGCCGTGACAGCAGTAACACATTTCCTCAAGTGGAAATGCTTCTTCACACTCAGCTGGTCTAACCCCACCGTCTTCTGTAACATCACAGCTGACCTCACAAACTTACCAACATCAAAAACATCTGCCAATTTAACAGATTGGTCCAGGAAGTTATTTACAGTTGAAGTGGGAAGTTTACATACACTTATGTTGTAGTCATTAAAACTCGTTTTTCAACCACTCCACAAATTTCTTGTTAACAAACTATAGTTTTGGTAAGTCGGTTAGGACATCTACTTTGTGCATGACACAAGTAATTTTTCCAACAATTGTTTACAGACCAATTATTTAACTTATAATTCATTGTATCACAATTCCAGTGGGTCAGAAGTTGACATACACTAAGTTGACTGTGCCTTTAAACAGCTTGGAACCTTGGAACCTGTCATGCCTGTGGATGTATTTCAAAGCCTACCTTCAAAACTAAATCAGCCAAGACCTCAGAAAAAAAATGTAGACCTCCACAAGTCTGGTTCATCCTTTGGAGCAATTTCCAAACGCCTGAAGGTACCACGTTCATATGTACAAATAATAGTATGCCAGTATAAACACCATGGGACCACGCAGCCGTCATACCGCTCAGGAAGGAGACGCGTTCTGTCTCCTAGAGATGAACGTACATTGGTGCGAAAAGTGCAAATGAAATCCCAGAACAACAGCAAAGGACCTTGTGAAGATGCTGGAGGAAACAGGTACAAAAGTATTTATATCCACAGTAAAACAAGTCCTATATCGACATAACCTGAATGCCCGCTCAGCAAGGAAGAAGCCACTGCTCCAAAACTGCCATAAAAGGGCCAGACTACGGTTTGCAACTGCACATGGGGACAAAGATCGTACTTTTAGGAGAAATGTCCTCTGGTTTGATGAAACAGAAATAGAACTGTTTGGCCATAATGACCATTGTTGTAGGGAAAAGTGGGACACTTGCAAGCCGAAGAACAC
Organism: Oncorhynchus kisutch; assembly: GCF_002021735.2. Classification (NCBI taxonomy): domain Eukaryota; kingdom Metazoa; phylum Chordata; class Actinopteri; order Salmoniformes; family Salmonidae; genus Oncorhynchus; species Oncorhynchus kisutch. The sequence continues at coordinate 77,862,085 of NC_034184.2, forward strand.
CATCCCAACTGTGAAGCACGGGGGTGGCAGCATCATGTTGTGGGGGTGCTTTGCTGCGGGAAGGACTGGTGCACTTCAAAAAATTGATGGCATCATGAGGCAGGAAAATGATGTGGATATACTGAAGCAACATCTCAAGACATCAGTCAGGAAGTTAAAGCTTGGTCGCAAATGGGTCTTCCAAATGAAAAATGACCCCAAGGACACTTCCAAAGTTGTGGCAAAATGGCTTAAGGACAACAAAGTCAAGGTATTGGAGTGTCCATCACAAAACCCTGACCTCAATCCTATTGAAAATGTGTGGGCCAGCAAGGAGGCCTACAAACCTGACTCAGTTACACCAGCTCTGTCAGGAGGAATGGGCCAAAATGCACCCAACTTTTTGTGGGAAGCTTGTGGAAGGCTACCTGAAACGTATGACCCAAGTTAAACAACTTAAAGGCAATGCTACCAAATACTAATTGAGTGTATGTAAACTTTTGACCCACTGGGAATGTGATGAAAGAAATAAAAGCTGAAATAAATCATTCTCTCTACTATTATTCGGACATTTCACGTTATTAAAATAAAGTGATAGACCTAACTGACCTGAGACAGGGATTTTTTACTAGGATTAAATGTTAGCAATTGTGAAAAACTGTGTTTAAATGTATTTGGCGAAGGTGTATGTAAACTTACGACTTCAACTGTACGTAATTTAGATTGTAAATTGAGTCACCGCCAGCTTCTATCATATCAACAGAGATATCAGACATAATCATATCCTTCTCCTGATCCTCCTCAACTGAGGCCACAGACCCCTGACTCCCCTCTACCACATCCCTCTCAACACTAACCACTTGCACCCCATCACTAGTACCAGGCTTCTCCTCCACTGCCTGGGAGACTAGCTGCCGAGGACCACCTGCGCCCCTCCCTTTTCGGGCAAGCATGTCTCTTATGAACCTCATCCCCACATACCTATACTAACGTAAGCTGTATACAGTCTGTTGTCATACTTGACTTTAAACAATAACTCCCAAAGTCTGCTCCGTTGAGTCCAAAAACATAACACCTGTCGCCGAAACGACATGTTTCAGAGCCGGGTGTTTGAAATGTCATAACCTGTTTCAGGCCCGTTTGTGTGAAACGATATAACCTGTTTCAGAGCCGGTGTTTGAACTGAAGTAACCTGTTTCAGAGCCGGTGTTTGAACTGACGTAACCTGTTTCAGAGCCGGTGTTTGAACTGACGTAACCTGTTTCAGAGCCGGTGTTTGAACTGACGTAACCTGTTTCAGAGCCGGTCTTCGAACTGACGTAACCTGTTTCAGAGCCGGTGTTTGAACTGACGTAACCTGTTTCAGAGCCGGTGTTTGAACTGACGTAACCTGTTTCAGAGCCGGTGTTTGAACTGACGTAACCTGTTTCAGAGCCGGTGTTTGAACTGACGTAACCTGTTTCAGAGCCGGTCTTCGAACTGACGTAACCTGTTTCAGAGCCGGTCTTCGAACTGACGTAACCTGTTTCAGAGCCGGTCTTCGAACTGACGTAACCTGTTTCAGAGCCGGTGTTTGAAACGACATAACCTGTTTTCGAGCATGGTGTGTGAAACGACATTACCTGTTTCAGAGCCGGTCTTCGAACTGACGTAACCTGTTTCAGAGCCCGGATGTTTGAAATGACGTAACCTGTTTCAGAGCCGGTCTTCGAACTGACGTAACCTGTTTCAGAGCCGGATGTTTGAAACGACGTAACCTGTTTCAGAGCCGGTGTTTGAAACGACATAACCTGTTCCACATAACCTGTTCCTCTCTGCCCTTCGCCTTTCTCTCTCTCTCTCTCTCTCTCTCTCTCTCTCTCTCTCTCTCTCTCTCTCTCTCTCTCTCTCTCTCTCTCTCTCTCTCTCTCTCTCTCTCTCTCTCTCTCTCTCTCTCTCTATTTCTCTCTCTCTCTCTCTGTCCCTCTCTGTCCCTCTCTCTCTGTTTCTCTCTCTCTCTCTCTCTCTCTCTCTCTCTCTCTCTCTCTCTCTCTCTCGCTCCTCAGCATATGCTGATAGGGCAGAGGGTTTCTTCTCTTGTTCCTTCTTTTGCAAGATGGGAGCATGAACCAATATATTCCTCTAAGGCTCATCCTATTGTAAAGAAATTAAAACAGGACTTAACTACCACAGATAAAGCAGACAGCCAAGAGAATACTTACATTTTTACATTTTCTTTCTCTGGTGAGGTACAATAGAAAACCTCATCCTTTCTGCTGGAGAGAGATGGTGGGGCAGAGAGAGAGAGGGAGGGAGAGAGAGAAGGTGAGGGAGAGAGAGAGGGAGGGGGGAGGGAGGGATGAAGAGAGAGAGGGAGGGAGACAGAGAGGGAGGGAGAGAGAGAGAGAGAGAGGGAGGGAGAGAGAAGGGGAGGGAGAGAGAGAAGGAGAGGGGGGAAGAGAAGGGGAGGGAGGAAGAGAGAAAGAGAGGGAGGGGGGAGAGAGACGGAGGGAGGAAGAGAGAAGGGGAGGG
>NC_034184.2:77868910-77881410 GCF_002021735.2 Oncorhynchus kisutch
ATGTAATGATTCCTCATTCTCATCCTATAGGGCATCCTGAAATTATTCACAGCGACTTTGACGAACCCCAAAATTATTTTGGTTTAATCAAAGCGACTGTCTACCCTCCTAGGGGGCTGTTTATACCTGTGTTGCCTTACAAGGGTCCTAAAGGAAAACTTTTCTTTCCCCTTTGTCGCACATGCTGTGAAAACCACAACCAGGAAAACCCCTGTGATCACACAGATCAAGAAAGAGCCCTGACCGGTGTATGGGTCACTGTAGAATTCTCTAAGGCTTTAGAGAAGGGGTATCGTGTGGCCAAAATCTTTGAAGTGTGGAACTTTTCCAGGAAATCAGACACACTTTTTAAAGAGTACATCAAAACCTTCTTGAGATGCAAGCAGATGGCTTCAGGCTATCCTGCATCGGTCACAGATCAAGAAAGTAAAGACCAGTACATTCAAGACTACCATGACAGAGAAGGCATACTTCTTGACCCTGACAGAATAGAGGTCAACAAAACCAAAAGAAATGTGTCGAAATTGTACTTGAACTCCCTTTGGGGGAAATTAGCGCAGAGATGCAATATGCTAACAACTTCGATCATTAAAGACCCCGAAGAATTTTTGGAATTTGTTTTTTCGGACCAATACGAAATTTCACATTTTTCCTTCTTGAGTCAAGACATGCCTTGGTGCAATGGAGGCGCCACCAAAAGTGGGTTCTACCCCCGGTAATGTAAATGTGTTTCTTGCAGCATTTACCACAGCCTATGGCCGCCTTGAACTGTACACCCTCATGGAACAGCTTCAGAGGCGGGTTCTTTACCACGACACAGACTCTGTGGTCTATGTAAGCAAACCGGGGGATTGGACCCCCCACTTAGCAACTATCTTGGGGTTTAACGAGTGAACTCGAAGAGGGTGAGACCATATTACAGAATGGTCCTCATGTGGTCCAAAAAGCTATGCTTTAGGACTAAAAAGCCAATCACGTGGTGTTGAAAGCCAAAGGCGTGACTCAAAACTATGAAAATGTCACCGCGTGTAAACTTGGAATCAATCACGCGGCTTGGTCGAGGGGGTTCGGAAAGGACAAGAATAGTGACTTGGATATTTGAAGCTCCTACAACAAAATAGTGAGGGATACAAAGGGGTGCCATCTAAGAAAAGCAGCACCACTCACGAAAAGATCAGGGTAGTCATATGACAAGACAGCTATTGCCTGACGGTACCAAGCACATTGCCCTGTGGCTTACTGACTTAATGCTACAAGCCCCGTGTGTCTTAAAGCTGAGATATTATGACTGCTGTCGAGGGTTTTGACCCCCCGGCTACAATTGCCTTTTTCAGCATTAATGCCGGCCCTTCAAACAGTGGGCAGAAACTTTTTTGTAAAAAGTATTTTAGAGAATTCTGAACATGTGTTTATCTCAAAAGCCTGACAATATTGTATGGTGTTATTCATGTTACCAACCTCTGTATGATGAATTATTGAAGACAATAAAATCAAGTTTGTTGAAGGAATACCCGATTCTCTGTCTGATGATGAACTGCTCCCCCCACATGTAAATAATCTGCTGGTTTTGGACGATATGCTATTTGCTGGTAGCGAACACCCTGAAATTGCACGAGCTTTTACCCCAATAGACTCTCATAGAAACCTGTCCGTGCTTTACTTGGTCCAGAATGTGTTTCACCAAGGTAAAAATAGTCGGACCATTAGCTTGAATGCCAACTACATGGTATTTGTTTAAAAAATCCTGAAGATAAACTGCAAATTAGCACTCTAGCTCAGCAGATGTACCCTGGACGGAAATCATACTTTATGGAGAGCTATGAGGACGCTACCAAAGAGCCATTTTCTTATTTAATCGTGGATTTCAAAGCAAATACTCCAGAACAACCTTAGGCTAACGTACAGGGCTGTTTCCGGGGGAGGAGGCCTGCTGGCATACCTTCCTAAAAAGTAAACGCTATGTCTACTTGCGTTTAAAAAAGAAACCTCCCCTCATTGAGAATGCTAGTAAGGTTCTACAGCTAAAGAACGGAAGGCCATCTTGGGGTCGCTGTTCTTCAGATCTCATATTAGCCCTATGTGAGATTGCTTTGAATCTTCTCAAAGGACGCATTCCACTCACCCTGACCAATTGAAAAAAATTAAGGAGACAAAAGACAGCGATCAAACTCTTTGCCAATAAAAGGGCCAGTCTTCAAAAGAAAAGACATAGTATACAACATCTGGGGGTTTTCTTCTACCTTTACTCAGTATAAAAGCCGTGCCCTCATCAACAGCCTTATTGCGGCCAGACGTGGTGGTTGAACACGTGGGTGTGATGGCCACTAAAATGTACTTGGTGCCTCAACAAGAGTTGGATAGACTTAAAAAACAAATGCAGGGTCCTGAAGATACAGACAAACAGCGAAAATGATTTGGATACGGCCATGAAGGATGTTTTGAACCGAAAAGGATTGAACCCCTATGATAAGATTCAAAAATACACAAACCTAATGCAAAGGTATTTGACTCGGGTAAAGCAAGGGGAGAGAGAGACTAACCATTTAACCCTTTCCCTACCGGACCCTTTAACAGATGTCGAACCTAACGATAGCCATGCCCCTGTAAGGGCCTGTACCGTCGATCTTACCTAGTGGCGATAATATGTCGGGTGAAGCTCAAATGCCATTTGAAGATAAAGTTATGCATGACCTACTGACACATGTGCCTTTACGTAACAGGAAGAATGTTAAATACATTATGAACAAGATAAAAGACTCAAAGGGGATAGCTGCTTGGAACGACTCTGGAGAGTTTATCCTTCAGGGCTCTGTGGTTAGGGGTCCCATATGCAGGACTTGCTTAAAAGTACCACGGCTGCCCACAAGGTTGCTGATGACCGAAGGCCTCCCGGCTGGCGTCAGTTTCTTAAGGCCCCTGGCAATCCTCAACATCCCCCTCTCCGGTGTACCCAACCATAAGCTTCGTCAACAGATTCAAGCTTTAAAACAAAAGCCTTCAACGAGATACAGCACCCCTAAAGATGCCCCAACGACACCGGCCCCATATGAAAGCGATGATGCTAACCTCATTTACTACCCATGAACGTCTCAGGACCTTTCCTAAAACCCGATCTCTCGGCGTGGTTAGACTTTTGAAAATGACTTTTGAATGACTATGATTAAATTCAATAAATTTTTATTTGAAAAATAAGCAAGTTAACATTTGTGGCATTCTTGAAACATATGACGTGAGCATACGCCTTGATTACGCGTTCTTAAAGGACACACATTTGAACACTTTTGATATTTTCTAACAAAACAAGATACAAGGTTATCATTACTTCTTAAATCATCCTTATAAAGAGACATAACATCTTCAAAAGAAAACTCCCCGGGCTCTTTGGGCACAGGTAAAATACACAGTGGTGACCGCATGTAGTGGAAAGGTTTCTTGCACTTGTTTGATGTTGTAGTAGATCTTTGTACCGTTTAGGGTCAAAAAATCTTAATAGATTTAGGGAAATGTGAAAAACCGGGGGGAAAGCCATAGGAATCAAAAAAAGTTGAGATTTTTCGTCCACCTTCCTGTTCTAATGTCATAGCTAGCCAATGTTCACCAGGCATGTGTTTAGGATGGGTATTGACAATAAACATTGCAGGCCTCTCAGACCATATCTCCATAGGTAATTCATCACAAGCCAACACTCCACAAAATTGTTTTCCAATCAAGCGGCTCATGAGCCCGTCCAACTCTTGGGTATTCATGTCTTTGTTCAAAGGTCCTTAATAATAATCCACTAAGACCTGTCTTCGGGCATTCACTTCCAAGATTGAATCAGAGCATGCGTAAACAATCATGCTAACTGTAACAGGTTAAAGGTGTACGGAAACGCATTTCCAGCCTGAGGTTACCTTGGGACACCACAGACAGATTTCCTGAGGTGTCATCATCAGGTGATAAATTGAAAGCATACAATGTGTAACCCTCTGCAAAATCATTTCTGTCAATAGGTAAAGAGAGATCTTTTAGATGTCGCCCTGTAGCCAGGAATAGATTGTAAAATTCTCGCACAGATATGTTGTTATTAAATTGTGGTTGGAAAGCCTTCGCCGGAACCTGACGTCCGTCCTGACAGAGCGCTACATACTCTGCATTGAAGTGCTGAAAATTAAAGGGGTTTTTATCTAAACTGCCCCGTATTAGAGGCGTGATCAACCAGACCTATAACCACATATCTAGGTAAAGGGCCTAGAAATAGGTTTTCTTGACTGCAGATTCTACTGCCCACAGGTATGCTAAAGGTTTTCATGGTAATTCTTTGGAGAGGGTAAAGGGCATTTCCTTTCATCAAAGCATGTGAGTGACCCAGGCGCACGGCCGGAGATACAGATACTTTTTTAATAAAAAAGGGTTGCCCCCAACACTTTCAAACTAAAATCCCCGTCTTGGGGAGACTCAGGCAAAAATCATCCTTGGCCCTGGTTAATTTTAATCTTAAATCAACCGAATTTAAGAGTAACCGTTCTTGAAAGAAAATGTCAGAGTGTATAGGGCCTAGCAAATGAAACTCTCGAGATTCGGCGCAGTAGCGAGCTCGTGCCGCTAGTCCTTTGTTTGCAACCGGTGGAAGGGTCTGTCGATTCCATAGAGGCTCCTGCAGTATCCTTGCTAAACAGCCCGGCGCTAAATTGGGTTTTGAGAGTGTCTTCGGAGTAGTTTAGTAAACCTCCATGATGGCTCTATAAGGGTATGTAGCGCTGCTTTGACTGATTAGGCGTTCACCCAAAGTCACATCAACTTGGGAGAAAATGGTGGCCAAGGGGTAATTAATGAGACTCACTTTGGCATCGTCTGCAATATTAGACCCATCTCTTTTGGTCACTTTTAGACGTAAATGCACCAAGGTGTTGTTGAGGTCCAGATAGTTGTCACCATGGCCTGGTATGAAAAATTCGATAGGCCCGTTATCGGTAATAGCAGAGAGAGGGGCTATCTCCACATAACTGGATCTATCTATTGAATGCTGCGTTAACGGTGCCGTGAAAAGATCAGTTCTGTCTTTATAGCTTCAGAGGACATTCGATGTAAAAGAGCCATGTCACTTATTCTTTTAGAAAATACTTCCTAGTATTCTTTTAGCCTGTTTTGGTACAGACCTCCTCACTTTACACCCCGTCTTTGACTTACTGAGGTTCTTTTAACAGTTAACCGACGCTTTTTAGGTGCAGGTCTACGCCTTAAACCAGAGGTCTCTTTTTGGCCTTCGTGACAATATCATAAGCCCCCGAGCCTTCTTGATGCTCCACCTCTGGTGACGCCCTTCGGGTCATAGCATTGGCTACAACCTCACTTACTATATTTTAGCCGCTGATTTAAATGTGGTTTGGCTATGCTGAAGCCTCTCTTCATAAACGGTAAAACCATCCTGAAGAGGTTACGGAATATACCTCCTATCCCCGAACCATACATTGTCGGCGCTCCATGATATCCTGGTAGTCCATTACCCACTTGATCCACATAGTATGAAACATAACGGTTAGGGTCGAGCTGATGGAGCTCCATAACCCTTTTATTTGTATTATGTTTATAAATATAATACAGCTATTATATATGTAGAGAGGTTTTGGTGGGTCTAAAGTGGAGTTTTACAATCGTTTTACCATAAGTAAATTCAATGTTTTCGTTCTGATCCGTTTTAAGCTCAACCAGAATGTTTTCAATATAGTTCTTGCTGACATGTACGTAGTGCGGCTTGTCATAATTGACAGTGACGATGTCCCCATCCTTGCCGTCTATATGAACTGTTCGCAGGAGGGGGACACAGCTGTCTCCGACCCTTTGATAGGTTATGATGTCGGTATAGACAAATATGTTGTAAAAGCCTGCATGTATATCCGCAGGGAATGGGAATAATTTATCGTTCACATACGTCCATTTATTGGGACCCATCCCCAACATGTAGGATAAATTACCGCTGGTCTTTATACCTCCGTTAGCAGGCCCTGAGATTTGTATCCTTTTATGGATTGGATTGTAGAATAGGAATATTTCCATCTTGTTCAGGGTTAGGTGTTCATTCAACTCTGAGACGATCCTGTCGACGGTTCTATAGAAACCTTTTTTAAGCTTAATAAGTTTCGCAGGTTCCGAGAACCTTTTGCAATAAAAATCACGGTCCTTAGCTTTGATATTATACCAACTATGGGGGTATGTAATCTCGCTGAGACCTACTTCCCAAGCCTCTGATAACTCTATAGGCTTTGGAAAATTGGTTGTATACTTCGAACTCTGATTATTACGATATATCTGTGCCGACGCATTACTGGGGAGAGTCAGGTAGAAGCCGCTGTGTTCCATGATGCCCAACTGTGTACACGCGAATGATGCGCTAGTTATCATGACTAGGGGTTTAAATTAACCCCCGTTGCCTCCACCACATCCTGCTCCAATACCCAACTGTTGAACTTTTGAGGCCAGTTTTTCCAGCGGACCAGCAACCATTTTTTACCCTTTTCTCTCTTCTGATCTAGAATCTCCTCCACGTGAAAGACTTTGTCTTTACCCAACTGGACCTTCTGTAATTCCTTCTCATAAAAAGATCCCTCTATAAGATCCCCGTCATAATCTTTTAATTTGTAGACCGGCGGAATGCGTGGCAGACATTCGGTAACGGTAAACAACTCCGAGCTAAAGCCTTGTTCGTATTTTTGTCGAAAACACCCCTCAACTTTGATATACGCACCAAGTCACCCACTAGGAATTTAAAAGTCATTTTTTTCTTACGGCGAAGTGGGAACAAACCATACATATTTTTAAAGACTTGAAAAGAGTTTTCCGAAGAGACCTCCGAGGGCTTCATACGTATAGTCTTATGGTAGCTGTGGTTGTAACCGTTTACTAAATCCTGAACTATGTCTGTATATCGGTTGGTGTTGTGAGCTGTAAAATAGCGCCACATCCGCTCTTTCAAAGTCCTATTAAAGCGTTCCACAACCGAAGCTTTCAAATCAGAGCCTGTAGCAAAATGTACTATATTATACTTATTCATTAGCTTCTGAAATGTTTGATTAAAAAATTCTTTTCCGCCATCCGTCTGCACTTTCTTGGGGCGCCTCCTGCCTTCAAGATCGATTCAAAGGCCCTGGTCACCTCTGCCCCGCTCTTATTTTTTAACACCCTTACATAGGCTAATTTAGAGAAAATATCTATAACCGTTAGCATGTAGCGATTTCCATCATTTTTATCGGCAAGGGACTGCATGTCACATAGATCCGCCTGAAATTGGGATAATGGATGCGTAGAAAAAACTCTATTTCTTGGAAAATGTTTTCTTACAGGTTTATGTAGAGTGTAGGCATCTTGCTCTGATAACCATTCATTCACTTTAGCATCGCTTAACAGACTACCTGTTTCTTCGACTATAGCTCTCTGTAAACGCTCTTTACCCCCATAAGACCCGGGGTTAGAGGGATTATAATATATGTTTTTCAACAGCTGCTCAGCCATCCTTCTTGCCTCTCTGAGGTACAATAACTGTAATGAGCCACTTTCATATAACGACAACATTTCAGTTTGTGAATTTTTATTTTAAGAATGCAACAATTATTACGTATACAGACAATTCAGGATTTGTTGCAAGATACAAGTCCCCGTTTTCTCAACAATCACAGCATGCAACACCCTGTATATATTGTTTAGATTTACAGGTTTGTTTCGCTGAATTTTTAAAACACACACGTCTGATATATAAGTATATAAACAACAAATATGATACACATTCACATTAAAGGGTGGTTCAAACAAATAATGTAAAATCTTAGCCAAAGTTATTTCTAGTTCTTCAGAATCCTCAACAAGCCTTGATACCATATGTGACCATTGTAAACTCTCGCCCGTATGTCGGACATGTTTCATGATTTGCTCCATTTTTAACACACGCTCTACAATAACCCCTGTATTGTGGGTTGTGTAGAACTTTACATTGTTCACTTTATTTTCAATAATCTGATGCATAACATTTGTAAGGTCTCTCAAAAGAAAAAATGTATTTATTCGCTCAAACATCGTAGACACATAGTTACCCATAGCTCTAAATAAACAAAATGTCACTCGGTCTCTTGGGATTTATTGAGCCAGAAAAGCATCACATCAGCCATCACAGCTTCCCTGTATTTGTTGTCGTCCACCAGGGTGTGTCGGATTTCTTTGAGTTTCTCATGGATGAAGAGGGCCTCCTTCAGTTCATGTAGGAAGGCTTCGGTTACCCCGTAAACTCTAGGGATAGACGGCGCAATACCCATAGACTCCAGGGCGATGACCAGCGCTGGTATAAAACGGCAGGACCACAGTCTTTTCACCAGCTCCTCAAAATGATTGAAAAAGTAGTATCTAGGAGGGTCGTAGAGGCAAGGATGACGACGCTGGCTGGGATGATTGATCTCACAGCCGATGCATTTTTCTCGTATATATTCGCCAATCACCACGTTTAAAAGTGTAGCTACAGAGGCCTTGATTGTATCCACAAAAACAGTACTGGCCACCCCATCAAACACATCCTCAGGCTGGGTAAATGTCGGGGGTGTCACGGGTCTTGCCAGGGGTGCGTAGAGTGTAGGGCTTCGTGGCATAGAGTCTTTAGTGTCGGGCCCCCATGACGTAGTGGCTTCCTCGTAGATGGTCTGGAGATCCATGGTGTATGCTGAAATGAAGAACTGTCTGCTTTTTTTCTTTTTATTGTAGAACAAGGCCCTTGGGTATCTGGGGGGGCGGGGTTAAAGCATCCGCTTACTTAGTTTTCTTCTGACGCTGTATCTTCTTGAGGCTCTTTTGCATCGTAATCTTTACGATTCGTATATATTATGCACTTCTTTAAATGAACAAGGCTCTGACGCTGTTGGCTCTGTACAAAGAGAGCATCCAACGGTTGCAACATTTTCAATTCCAGTACATCCCAACTGTTAAAAGGAATAAGCAGACGCAGTCGGGTATCCCCAGTCAGGCCACCACCCCTAAGTTTGTGGTTTCGGATTGCCTCGGTGCCGATATAGAACTCCACGCTGCCGCACGGTCGGCCATTCTTTCTTTGTATTTTCACCCTGTGAAATATTTGTCCTGAGGAGTCCGGGGTACCTTCCCAACGGGTCTCGTGGCCCGTGAACACACTATACCCCTTGGTGATAAGGCTCAGTTCAGGACACACAACCTTGCGAAAAACCGACCAGTCTTCAACACCATATTCCAAGCCTACAGTCTGGTCTGTATATTCTTCTCCTTCATCTACCGTATAGAGGGTCACTCTACAGGCCAGGTAATCAAACCGATACCCCCACTGCTGGCCATTAGACATCAGCACTTGATCTGTCAGAGCATGTGCTGGCGGTATTTGGGTTCTATACACATTTAAAAAACGTTTTTTTGGCGCATCATATATTGCTGGTTGATACTTTGCCCTTTCTCTATGGGCAACCCGAAGGCCTGTTTCAGTTGTTACAGTCATCACTGCTTTGGTACCGATCCCAAATTCCATGGTTATTCTTAAGATCTTGTGCACTCTTAAACAGGTATTGTTCAGCGGCTTTATAAGGGGCCTTAACCAACCCAAACCGTGAGAAACAGTAACAGGTTGACCTGACACATGGTCACTTACTCAACCCAGGGCATGCACCCTTCTACATGACATAGGGTCATAAATCATTACATAGGGTCATAAATCAGGCTTGGGTCATCAATCATTAACGGCCTGTCAAAGGGACCCTTACTCACCCCATAGCCCCCACCTAACCAGGCTTGTCTATCAGGCTTGGGTCATCAATCATTAACGGCCTGTCAAAGGGACCCTTACTCACCCCATAGCCCCCACCTAACCAGGCTTGCCTGACCAGAAGACATGCACACGTCATCACTACATAGGGTTCACATAGAGTTCACATAGGGTCATCAATCAAAATTTTGACCCGTGACATCTACTCTATTCTCTCTAGTGAGAGAGAGAGACAGAGAGAGAGAGTTAGAGAGCAATAGAAAGAGAGAGAGAGAGAGTGAGAGAGTGAGCGAGCGATAGAAAGAGAGAGAGAGACAGAGTGAGAGAGAGAGACAGAGAGAGAGAGTTAGAGAGCGATAGAAAGAGAGAGAAAGAGAGAGTTCACCCTGGGTGACCATGGAGCCGTCATATCAATGCAGACACAATGTTCAAAGTCTGTGTTTTTTTATAGTATAAGATCATATTTCCCTAAAATGCTGAGTATTCCACCAACGCATGGCTTTTAAAGAGTTGTGGGCAGAGAGGTCTGTTTGTAAGAGCAGTGTGTGTGTGTGTGTGTGTGTGTGTGTGTGTGTGTGTGTTTAAAGAGTTGTGGGCAGAGAGGTCTGTTTGTAAGAGCAGTGTGTGTGTGTGTGTGTGTGTGTGTGTGTGTGTGTGTGTGTGTGTGTGTGTGTGTGTGTGTGTGTGTGTGTGTGTGTGTGTGTGTGTGTGTGTGTGTGTGTGTGTGTGTGTGTGTGTGTATAAAGAGTTGTGGGTAGCTGGAGGCGTGTTTTTAATATGCAACAATTAACACTGTTGACTGATGTGTTATGAAGGTCTTGAGAAATGGGGAAAATGAAAGGGACTAGAAATGTTTAATGTAAGAGACATTTCTTTAAAAGGAAACATCCCTGGAGCACAGCCTTACCCTCGTATCAGACATGAGGGATAATGAGTTTGGTTGAATACCATGGTCTGGGTTTCCCTCTTTTAAATCAATGGACAGTGAATACTGTGGTGCCGTGTGTTGTTCCTGCTCATCGGACCAGGAAAAGCTTTTGGACTGTAGTTAGGAAAAGGGCCTTGAGTTTTCTCTGGTCCTATCAAGTGGTGAATAAAAACCTCAAGTCGGTAAGTAAGGAGGTGTTGTGTTTGTCACAAAATGTCTGTGTAGAATGTTCCAGCAAACACATTGATTTTCTAAACACTATTTCAGAGTTTTCTATTCGACTGAAAAGCCCATCGATAATTAGTGTGACGAGCCCAATGACTTATTTTCTCCACAGAACACTAAACAATCCATCAAATCCAACATCAACAACAATTAACATTGGTTAATTATGCTCATTTAGATCACCGCAAATATGTGTCTTCCCAGCTCACAGGCAGCAATTAGATTGTAATGGAGGCTCTCTCTGCGCCGTGCGAGTGCTAATTTGAGGTCTTGGTTAGCATGTGTCTGTGCTAGCGGAAAGCCCACAGGAATCACCAGCAGTAGTTAGTCACCTAGCAGTAGTTAGTCAGCTAGCAGTAGTCAGTCAGCTAGCAGTAGTTAGTCAGCTAGCAGTAGTTAGTCAGCTAGCAGTAGGTAGTCAGCTAGCAGTAGTTAGTCAGCTAGCAGTAGTTAGTCACCAGCAGTAGTGTCACGGTCTTCCTCCTCTTCATCTGAAGAGGAGAGGCGAGAAGGATCAGAGGACCAATATGCGGCGTGGTATGTGTTCATAGTGAATTTTAATAAAGAGAACACTGAACACTGCAACACTATACAAAAGAGTAACAAAAAACAATAAACCAAACATGACCGTGAAGCTACAAATGAGACCTGTGCTGACACAAGCCACTAACATAGACAATCACCCACAAACACACAGTGAAACCCAGGCTACCTAAGTATGATTCTCAATCAGAGACAACTAATGACACCTGCCTCTGATTGAGAACCATACTAGGCCGAAACATAGAAATCCCCAAATCATAGAAAAACAAACATAGACTGCCCACCCCAACTCACGCCCTGACCATACTAAATAATGACAAAACAAAGAAAATAAAGGTCAGAACGTGACAGTACCCCCCCCCCCCAAAGGTGCGGACTCCAGCCACAAAACCTTGACCTATAGGGGAGGGTGGGTGGGCATCTGTCCGCGGTGGCGGCTCTGGCGCGGGACGTGGACCCCACTTCACCATCGTCTTAGTCCGCCTTATTTTCCGCCTCCGTGGCTTTCTAACCATGGCAACCCTTCTCAATGACCCCACTGGACAGAGGGTCAGCTCGGGACAGAGGGGCAGCTCGGGACAGAGGGGCAGCTCGGGACAGAGGGGCAGCTCGGGACAGAGGGGCAGGGGCTCTGGCGCCTCTGGGGTGAGGGGCTCTGGCGCCTCTGGGCTGAGGGGCTCCGGCAGCAGCGCCGGACTGGCAGGAGACCCGGGCAGCAGCGCCGGACAGGCGGGAGACTCCGGCAGCAGCGCCAGACAGGCAGGAGACTCCGGCAGCAGCGCCGGACAGGCGGGAGACTCCGGCAGCAGCGCCGGACAGACAGGACCACCTGCAGGGAGGAGACAGAGAGACAGCCTGGTGCGTGGGGCTGCCACAGGAACCACCAGGCTGGGGAGACCTTCAAGAGGCTTGGTGTTAGGAGGAGGCACCTGAAGGACCAGGCTGTGGGAGAGCACTGGAGCTCTGGTGCGCAACCTTGGCACCACTTCCCCAGGCTGGACAACTACTCTAGCCCAGACCCTCCAGAGTGCAGGCACAGGTTGAACCGGGCTGTGGATAAGC
>NC_034184.2:77886410-77912620 GCF_002021735.2 Oncorhynchus kisutch
CTAAACACTATGAATAGATGTGTCTACCAACCAACACTGATGTGATCAGCACTAAACACTATGACTAGATGTGTCTACCAATCAACACTGATGTGATCAACACTAAACACTATGAATAGATGTGTCTACCAATCAACACTGATGTGATCAACACTAAACACTATGAATAGATGTGTCTACCAACCAACACTGATGTGATCAACACTAAACACTATGAATAGATGTGTCTACCAACCAACACTGATGTGATCAACACTAAACACTATGAATAGATGTGTCTACCAACCAACACTGATGTGATCAACACTAAACACTATGAATAGATGTGTCTACCAACCAACACTGATGTGATCAACACTAAACACTATGAATAGATCTGTCTACCAATCAACACTGATGTGATCAACACAAAACACTATGAATAGATCTGTCTACCAATCAACACTGATGTGATCGACACTAAACACTATGAATAGATGTGTCTACCAACCACCAACACACTGATGTGATCAACACTAAACACTATGAATAGATGTGTCTACCAATCAACACTGATGTGATCAACACTAAACACTATGAATAGATGTGTCTACCAACCAACACTGATGTGATCAACACTAAACACCACTAATGAAGATCCATCAGTAGGTTTATTCCTTTTGCATGTTACACTGTAGCCGGTCGTAAAGGATTGTTACAGTAATGTACACCTACTCAAATATACACACACACGCAATGCAGTAACAAAAACATTGTCATTGATTTCCAAAATGCAGTATTATTTGAACACTTGTGTTTTGTATGTAACACTTTCCAAACCCAACAGGAGAAAACCAGGAAAAACATTCAGTATGATAAATAGTTTTCTGTACAAACATTTTTATTATGAAAGAGGCTCATTCTTTTAAAACTCTAAACACAAAAAAAGACAAAAACACGTGAAAAATGTAAGAAAAAATACATTCGGCTGCATCCTGTCTCCTATTTCGGTCTGGCCACAGCACCTCATCTACATCACAGGCCATGTTCTCCCTGGCCACAGCACCTCATCTACATCACAGGCCATGTTCTCCCTGGCCACAGCACCTCATCTACATCACAGGCCATGTTCTCCCTGGCCACAGCACCTCATCTACATCACAGGCCATGTTCTCCCTGGCCACAGCACCTCATCTACATCACAGGCCATGTTCTCCCTGGCCACAGCACCTCATCTACATCACAGGCCATGTTCTCCCTGGCCACAGCACCTCATCTACATCACAGGCCATGTTCTCCCTGGCCACAGCACCTCATCTACATCACAGGCCATGTTCTCCCTGGCCACAGCACCTCATCTACATCACAGGCCATGTTCTCCCTGGCCACAGCACCTCATCTACATCACAGGCCATGTTCTCCCTGGCCACAGCACCTCATCTACATCACAGGCCATGTTCTCCCTGGCCACAGCACCTCATCTACATCACAGGCCATGTTCTCCCTGGCCACAGCACCTCATCTACATCACAAGCCATGTTCTCCCTGGCCACAACACCTCATCTACATCACAGGCCATGTTCTCCCTGGCTAAACAGCACCTCATCTACATCACAAGCCATGTTCTCCCTGGCTAAACAGCACCTCATGTACATCACAAGCCATGTTCTCCCTGGCTAAACAGCACCTCATGTACATCACAAGCCATGTTCTCCCTGGCTAAACAGCACCTCATCTACATCACAAGCCATGTTCTCCCTGGCTAAACAGCACCTCATCTACGTCACAAGCCATGTTCTCCCTGGCTAAACAGCACCTCATCTACATCACAAGCCATGTTCTCCCTGGCTAAACAGCACCTCATCTACATCACAAGCCATGTTCTCCCTGGCTAAACAGCACCTCATCTACATCACATGCCATGTTCTCCCTGGCTAAACATCACCTCATCTACATCACAAGCCATGTTCTCCCTGGCTAAACAGCACCTCATCTACATCACAAGCCATGTTCTCCCTGGCTAAACAGCACCTCATCTACATCACAAGCCATGTTCTCCCTGGCTAAACAGCACCTCATCTACGTCACAAGCCATGTTCTCCCTGGCTAAACAGCACCTCATCTACATCACAAGCCATGTTCTCCCTGGCTAAACAGCACCTCATCTACATCACAAGCCATGTTCTCCCTGACTAAACAGCACCTCATCTACATCACAAGCCATGTTCTCCCTGGCTAAACAGCACCTCATCTACATCACAGGCCATGTTCTCCCTGGCCACAGCACCTCATCTACATCACAAGCCATGTTCTCCCTGGCTAAACAGCACCTCATCTACATCAAAAGCCATGTTCTCCCTGGCTAAACAGCACCTCATCTACATCAAAAGCCATGTTCTCCCTGGCCACAGCACCTCATCTACATCACAAGCCATGTTCTCCCTGGCCACAACACCTCATCTACATCACAGGCCATGTTCTCCCTGACTAAACAGCACCTCATCTACATCACAGGCCATGTTCTCCCTGGCCACAGCACCTCATCTACATCACAAGCCATGTTCTCCCTGGCCACAGCACCTCATCTACATCACAAGCCATGTTCTCCCTGGCTAAACAGCACCTCATCTACATCAAAAGCCATGTTCTCCCTGGCCACAGCACCTCATCTACATCACAGGCCATGTTCTCCCTGACTAAACAGCACCTCATCTACATCACAAGCCATGTTCTCCCTGGCTAAACAGCACCTCATCTACATCACAAGCCATGTTCTCCCTGGCTAAACAGCATGGAAAGAATCTTCTGGAGTGACGGATCCAGCCGCCGAAAGCCCCCACATCATCTTCACCACATGCATCCTCCATTGCCCGGAGAAGAGACATGAGTGCGAGGGGATGGCGGTCATACACACTCCATCGCCATGCCGGAAAAAACCTATTTGATAGTTTTCAGGATATGGGGAATATAGTGGGATGTATAGAACAAGAAAGGGACATTCACAACGGCACGGTGGCCAATAATGTTCCGTCCCCGTCCCCTTCTTTTGGCTTGGTTGAAGCCAGCCTCGTCAACTGTGAACATAAATGTGTTGTTTGCAGCGGCATCCAGCTCCAAGACATCCAGCTCCAGGACATCCAGCTCCAAGACATCCAGCTCCATGACATCCAGCTCCAGAACATCCAGCTCCAGGACATCCATCTCCAAGACATCCAGCTCCAGGACATCCAGCTCCAAGACATCCAGCTCCAAGACATCCAGCTCCATGACATCCAGCTCCAGAACATCCAGCTCCAGGACATCCATCTCCAAGACATCCAGCTCCAGGACATCCAGCTCCAAGACATCCAGCTCCAAGACATCCAGCTCCAGGACATCCAGCTCCAGGACATCCAGCTCCAGGACATCCAGCTCCAAGACATCCAGATCCAAGACATCCAGCTCCAGGACATCCAGCTCCAGGACATCCAGCTCCAGGACATCCAGCTCCAGGACATCCAGCTCCAAGACATCCAGCTCCAAGACATCCAGCTCCAAGACATCCAGCTCCAGGACATCCAGCTCCAAGACATCCAGCTCCAAGACATCCAGCTCCAAGAAATCCAGCTCCAGGACATCCAGCTCCAGGACATCCAGCTCCAAGACATCCAGCTCCAGGACATCCAGCTCCAAGACTCTCTGAAACAGACAAGACAATATGTGACATAGATCAAGGAACAGTCAATATGGTGAGGCACAATACACTGGATTACAGCACGGTAATGTGTCTATATACTGCTGATATAGTAGTACATTCACAGTATAGTACTTACTTGCACATATTCATAGCGCTGTTCTCTAACCCTCTCTGAGTTTCGCTCAAATGGCTCCCTGTAGACCTGTTTCATCCGGATTCGGTTGTGCTGTAACACACGGTCCAATGTAGACAAGCCCACCTGGTGAATGTTATTGAATATTGTGTTGTCTGCAATTATGTGGTTCTGGATTTCTCCTAGTCTAATGGTATTGTTGACCACCACCATGTTCACAATGGTGGTCTCCTGTTCTGGTGTGAACTGTGTCTTCCACCACGGCCTGGCCGTCTCTCAGTTCTGCAGAAGATCCACAAATATGATATGATTGGTTACAGTAAGCTAAAATAATACATTTTCTTTCAATATGAAATGACATTACTGTAACATTGGCCAACAATCACTGAGTAACAAAGAACTACTGATATGTCAGACTGCAGTATACTTCAGTATACATACATAAAGAGCATAATGTAGATGGTAGGTAACTTACCGGTTCTCATTTCTGAATGTACGGATGACAGACGCAACCGTGTAGCGGCTCAGGTTGGGCTGAACTCTCTGCCCAGCCTCCCTCATACTCAATCCATGGTTGAGCACATGGTCAACCAATGTGGCCCTGATCTCATCTGAGACAACTGTCCTTCCTCGTCCTCGTCCTCCTCTTCCTCCTCTTCCTCTCACTCCTTCACCTCTAGCTCTTGCTTCACCATTGACTTCCATTTTCCTCCAGAACAGGAGAGCTCATCTGTGGCCTTTTATAGTGCTGAAGCTCTGATTTCTAAGTGAACAATTCAGCAACTAGTGTTTACACCTGTGAGGAGTGGGTGTTGCCAATTGGTGTATAGAGCTTGGCATTGTGATTTTGAATGGTGTGCCTAATGTGGAGAACTGTGTGTTGTGTTTTGCAAAAAGTGTGATATAGAATTGAAAACTGAGTATAAAGCAGGAATTGTGCTTGCGGTTTTGCAGACTTGCTATAGGGATTTAGTACATGAGTTTCAGGTTTCGGTGATTGCGTTTCAAGTTCCAATTTTAGTGTGTAAACAACTGGGGGAAAAACTGTAACACTGTTCATCTGTTTCACTTGTTATACAACACTATCCCCTAGTGGTCCAACAGCAGAATGCAGCTTCAAATCTACAATAAAACGTCTCAATGACCACCTTACTCCCCAGCAGCCCCCGGTGTGTGTGGGGGCCCATCGATGTAAAAATAAAAAATCAAATTAAAAACAGTAAGCCTCCCAAAAGTCATTCGTAAACCTTTTTAAGTTCCATATGTAGCCGGAAGCTAAGTGTTTGTTTCTTGGGCTTCAGGAACGTGACTGATCAAACTGCCTCAGGCCTTGCATTTGATTTTTATCTGATTGTAAGTAAGTGGTTTTCTGTGAAAAATGCTGTGGTCAAGCCTACGACTGCACTGGTGCAATGAGAGGAGCTTACTTATTTATGAGTTTTAGTTTTAGAAATCGATCTCTCTGCAGAAGCGACAGTTGCAGGGCAGGTAAAAACAGCTTAATTGCCGTAGCAACATCAGGGAAACTGGGCAGAAGGAAGGAGGGCTTCAAATACAGCAGTTCTGTAAAGTCTTTCATTGAGCATCTCATTTTCCTTAATTGCCGGCCTCAACACATTAGGGAAAGGTATTAACTGTATAGGAAGCTCTGGGGAAAGATATTAACTGTATAGGAAGCTCTGGGGAAAGATATTAACTGTATAGGAAGCTCTGGGGAAAGATATTAACTGTATAGGAAGCTCTGGGGAAAGATATTAACTGTATAGGAAGCTCTGGGGAAAGATATTAACTGTATAGGAAGCTCTGGGGAAAGGTATTAACTGTATAGGAAGCTCTGGGGAAAGGTCCTCTGCATACTGGACTGACAATAAATTGGCAAATCCAGATTATCATCTTTAGCAGACAACAGTTATTGAGGGTTTGAAAAGAAACGGTCTGGGTTGGTAATACTATAGAACAGTCCAGTGTACGACCTGGACCAACAGAAACAGTCTGGGTTGGTAATACTATAGAACAGTCGGGCGTACAACCTGGACCAACAGAAACAGTCTGGGTTGGTAATACTATAGAACAGTCGGGCGTACAACCTGGACCAACAGAAACGGTCTGGGTTGGTAATACTATAGAACAGTCCAGCGTACAACCTGGACCAACAGAAACGGTCTGGGTTGGTAATACTATAGAACAGTCCAGCGTACAACCTGGACCAACAGAAACGGTCTGGGTTGGTAATACTATAGAACAGTCCAGTGTACAACCTGGACCAACAGAAACGGTCTGGGTTGGTAATACTATAGAACAGTCCAGTGTACAACCTGGACCAACAGAAACGGTCTGGGTTGGTAATACTATAGAACAGTCCAGTGTACAACCTGGACCAACAGAAACAGTCTGGGTTGGTAATACTATAGAACAGTCCAGTGTACAACCTGGACCAACAGAAACAGTCTGGGTTGGTAATACTATAGAACAGTCCAGTGTACAACCTGGACCAACAGGCCGCACTGAAAACATTTACACACAAAAATACAAGGCGACGCAATGTCATCGTGTAGCTACTATCAGCATAGAAATGAGAGAGAGACAAACACAGACAAAGGTATATTGTTTTTTACTGATCTTGCGGGGCTTCAGAAAAACTGCAGTACTTTATTATTTACCTTTATTTAACCAGGCAAGTCAGTTAAGAACAAATTCTTATTTTCAATGACGGCCTAGGAACAGTAGGTTAACTGCCTGTTCAGGGGCAGAACAACAGATCTGTACCTTGTCAGCTCAGGGATTTGAACTCGCAACCTTCCGGTCACTAGTCCAACGCTCTAACCACTAGGCTACCCTGCCGCCCCAGTGACTCTCATTCCTACATCTGATGGATTATGAAAAGTAATGACGTTAAATTGGACTTGATCCTAGAATCACAGAGTTTGGTGAATGACAGCTGAAATAGAAACTTGCTTCCTGTGATCCTCGCATGGGAAAGCTATAATTCACTGTGGTGCATATTACAGTGAGAGAATCTCTTTGTTGTCATAGATTTAACCATTGGTCATGTACCATATGGATAATAAGGACATGTTAAGATAGTCTTTGAACACATTCAGCTTTGAGTTCCCATGACCCCCTAAACACCCTAAACATACGTGAAACTGGCTGTTGATGTGCATGGGAGAGAGGTTCCCATTGCACCCAAAACCAGTAACTCTCTAAATCTCAGTCCATGAAATTGTGGCAAAGCCTAGTGGTTTAACCTTAGAAATACTCCCATAAACATTTCATAGACAGGCAAACATTATGCACACATGTACACACATGTACACACACAAACACACACACACACACACTGCCCTTCACTGTCTGAACATATTGTTCTTAGGGATTGATTCCACATTCCTATTTCATATTTCACAATCATGGAAATATTATATTTCTGTTGCTCATAGCCCAACCCTGGGAAACATGTTGGCAAAAAAGTGAAATCAGGAATCCTAAATCGCCTGTATATTTGTTTGAGTTCCATACTGGATAAAGGAATGTTATTTAGTGTTATCCTGGTGGGTTAATTATAGTGTTGTTGATTGGTGATACAGTCATTAGTTACAGAGATGAAAGGGTTAATGTAGGGGTGTTTACTGGGATACAGTCATTAGTTACAGAGATGAAAGGGTTAATGTAGGGGTGTTTACTGGGATACAGTCATTAGTTACAGAGATGAAAGGGTTAATGTAGGGGTGTTTATTGGGATACAGTCATTAGTTACAGAGATGAAAGGGTTAATGTAGGGGTGTTTACTGGGATACAGTCATTAGTTACAGAGATGAAAGGGTTAATGTAGGGGTGTTTATTGGGATACAGTCATTAGTTACAGAGATGAAAGGGTTAATGTAGGGGTGTTTACTGGGATACAGTCATTAGTTACAGAGATGAAAGGGTTAATGTAGGGGTGTTTATTGGGATACAGTCATTAGTTACAGAGATGAAAGGGTTAATGTAGGGGTGTTTATTGGGATACAGTCATTAGTTACAGAGATGAAAGGGTTAATGTAGGGGTGTTTACTGGGATACAGTCATTAGTTACAGAGATGAAAGGGTTAATGTAGGGGTGTTTACTGGGATACAGTCATTAGTTACAGAGATGAAAGGGTTAATGTAGGGGTGTTTACTGGGATACAGTCATTAGTTACAGAGATGAAAGGGTTAATGTAGGGGTGTTTATTGGGATACAGTCATTAGTTACAGAGATGAAAGGGTTAATGTAGGGGTGTTTACTGGGATACAGTCATTAGTTACAGAGATGAAAGGGTTAATGTAGGGGTGTTTATTGGGATACAGTCATTAGTTACAGAGATGAAAGGGTTAATGTAGGGGTGTTTATTGGGATACAGTCATTAGTTACAGAGATGAAAGGGTTAATGTAGGGGTGTTTATTGGGATACAGTCATTAGTTACAGAGATGAAAGGGTTAATGTAGGGGTGTTTACTGGGATACAGTCATTAGTTACAGAGATGAAAGGGTTAATGTAGGGGTGTTTATTGGGATACAGTCATTAGTTACAGAGATGAAAGGGTTAATGTAGGGGTGTTTATTGGGATACAGTCATTAGTTACAGAGATGAAAGGGTTAATGTAGGGGTGTTTACTGGGATACAGTCATTAGTTACAGAGATGAAAGGGTTAATGTAGGGGTGTTTACTGGGATACAGTCATTAGTTACAGAGATGAAAGGGTTAATGTAGGGGTGTTTACTGGGATACAGTCATTAGTTACAGAGATGAAAGGGTTAATGTAGGGGTGTTTATTGGGATACAGTCATTAGTTACAGAGATGAAAGGGTTAATGTAGGGGTGTTTACTGGGATACAGTCATTAGTTACAGAGATGAAAGGGTTAATGTAGGGGTGTTTACTGGGATACAGTCATTAGTTACAGAGATGAAAGGGTTAATGTAGGGGTGTTTATTGGGATACAGTCATTAGTTACAGAGATGAAAGGGTTAATGTAGGGGTGTTTACTGGGATACAGTCATTAGTTACAGAGATGAAAGGGTTAATGTAGGGGTGTTTACTGGGATACAGTCATTAGTTACAGAGATGAAAGGGTTAATGTAGGGGTGTTTATTGGGATACAGTCATTAGTTACAGAGATGAAAGGGTTAATGTAGGGGTGTTTACTGGGATACAGTCATTAGTTACAGAGATGAAAGGGTTAATGTAGGGGTGTTTACTGGGATACAGTCATTAGTTACAGAGATGAAAGGGTTAATGTAGGGGTGTTTACTGGGATACAGTCATTAGTTACAGAGATGAAAGGGTTAATGTAGGGGTGTTTACTGGGATACAGTCATTAGTTACAGAGATGAAAGGGTTAATGTAGGGGTGTTTACTGGGATACAGTCATTAGTTACAGAGATGAAAGGGTTAATGTAGGGGTGTTTACTGGGATACAGTCATTAGTTACAGAGATGAAAGGGTTAATGTAGGGGTGTTTACTGGGATACAGTCATTAGTTACAGAGATGAAAGGGTTAATGTAGGGGTGTTTACTGGGATACAGTCATTAGTTACAGAGATGAAAGGGTTAATGTAGGGGTGTTTACTGGGATACAGTCATTAGTTACAGAGATGAAAGGGTTAATGTAGGGGTGTTTACTGGGATACAGTCATTAGTTACAGAGATGAAAGGGTTAATGTAGGGGTGTTTACTGGGATACAGTCATTAGTTACAGAGATGAAAGGGTTAATGTAGGGGTGTTTACTGGGATACAGTCATTAGTTACAGAGATGAAAGGGTTAATGTAGGGGTGTTTACTGGGATACAGTCATTAGTTACAGAGATGAAAGGGTTAATGTAGGGGTGTTTACTGGGATACAGTCATTAGTTACAGAGATGAAAGGGTTAATGTAGGGGTGTTTACTGGGATACAGTCATTAGTTACAGAGATGAAAGGGTTAATGTAGGGGTGTTTACTGGATACATCATAGTTACGGAGAACGGGTTAATGTAGGGGTGTTTACTGGGATACAGTCATTAGTTACAGAGATGAAAGGGTTAATGTAGGGGTGTTTACTGGGATACAGTCATTAGTTACAGAGATGAAAGGGTTAATGTAGGGGTGTTTACTGGGATACAGTCATTAGTTACAGAGATGAAAGGGTTAATGTAGGGGTGTTTACTGGGATACAGTCATTAGTTACAGAGATGAAAGGGTTAATGTAGGGGTGTTTACTGGGATACAGTCATTAGTTACAGAGATGAAAGGGTTAATGTAGGGGTGTTTACTGGGATACAGTCATTAGTTACAGAGATGAAAGGGTTAATGTAGGGGTGTTTACTGGGATACAGTCATTAGTTACAGAGATGAAAGGGTTAATGTAGGGGTGTTTACTGGGATACAGTCATTAGTTACAGAGATGAAAGGGTTAATGTAGGGGTGTTTACTGGGATACAGTCATTAGTTACAGAGATGAAAGGGTTAATGTAGGGGTGTTTACTGGGATACAGTCATTAGTTACAGAGATGAAAGGGTTAATGTAGGGGTGTTTACTGGGATACAGTCATTAGTTACAGAGATGAAAGGGTTAATGTAGGGGTGTTTACTGGGATACAGTCATTAGTTACAGAGATGAAAGGGTTAATGTAGGGGTGTTTACTGGGATACAGTCATTAGTTACAGAGATGAAAGGGTTAATGTAGGGGTGTTTACTGGGATACAGTCATTAGTTACAGAGATGAAAGGGTTAATGTAGGGGTGTTTACTGGGATACAGTCATTAGTTACAGAGATGAAAGGGTTAATGTAGGGGTGTTTACTGGGATACAGTCATTAGTTACAGAGATGAAAGGTTAATGTAGGGGTGTTTACTGGGATACAGTCATTAGTTACAGAGATGAAAGGGTTAATGTAGGGGTGTTTACTGGGATACAGTCATTAGTTACAGAGATGAAAGGGTTAATGTAGGGGTGTTTACTGGGATACAGTCATTAGTTACAGAGATGAAAGGGTTAATGTAGGGGTGTTTACTGGGATACAGTCATTAGTTACAGAGATGAAAGGGTTAATGTAGGGGTGTTTATTGGGATACAGTCATTAGTTACAGAGATGAAAGGGTTAATGTAGGGGTGTTTATTGGGATACAGTCATTAGTTACAGAGATGAAAGGGTTAATGTAGGGGTGTTTATTGGGATACAGTCATTAGTTACAGAGATGAAAGGGTTAATGTAGGGGTGTTTACTGGGATACAGTCATTAGTTACAGAGATGAAAGGGTTAATGTAGGGGTGTTTACTGGGATACAGTCATTAGTTACAGAGATGAAAGGGTTAATGTAGGGGTGTTTACTGGGATACAGTCATTAGTTACAGAGATGAAAGGGTTAATGTAGGGGTGTTTACTGGGATACAGTCATTAGTTACAGAGATGAAAGGGTTAATGTAGGGGTGTTTACTGGGATACAGTCATTAGTTACAGAGATGAAAGGGTTAATGTAGGGGTGTTTACTGGGATACAGTCATTAGTTACAGAGATGAAAGGGTTAATGTAGGGGTGTTTACTGGGATACAGTCATTAGTTACAGAGATGAAAGGGTTAATGTAGGGGTGTTTACTGGGATACAGTCATTAGTTACAGAGATGAAAGGGTTAATGTAGGGGTGTTTACTGGGATACAGTCATTAGTTACAGAGATGAAAGGGTTAATGTAGGGTGTTTACTGGGATACAGTCATTAGTTACAGAGATGAAAGGGTTAATGTAGGGGTGTTTATTGGGATACAGTCATTAGTTACAGAGATGAAAGGGTTAATGTAGGGGTGTTTATTGGGATACAGTCATTAGTTACAGAGATGAAAGGGTTAATGTAGGGGTGTTTATTGGGATACAGTCATTAGTTACAGAGATGAAAGGGTTAATGTAGGGGTGTTTACTGGGATACAGTCATTAGTTACAGAGATGAAAGGGTTAATGTAGGGGTGTTTATTGGGATACAGTCATTAGTTACAGAGATGAAAGGGTTAATGTAGGGGTGTTTATTGGGATACAGTCATTAGTTACAGAGATGAAAGGGTTAATGTAGGGGTGTTTATTGGGATACAGTCATTAGTTACAGAGATGAAAGGGTTAATGTAGGGGTGTTTACTGGGATACAGTCATTAGTTACAGAGATGAAAGGGTTAATGTAGGGGTGTTTACTGGGATACAGTCATTAGTTACAGAGATGAAAGGGTTAATGTAGGGGTGTTTATTGGGATACAGTCATTAGTTACAGAGATGAAATTATATAATATAGAATTTGAGATGTTAACATGGTTTTTCATTGATTAGACTTGAAGTTCCTTCTTCTGTTTGACCTTCATAGACAACATAATGATTTAATGGTACTAATCTACTGTATTGGGGACAATGTGCAACAAAGCTCAAAATGATTGGACAACTTCGTCTGGATGCTATGTCCATAGAATGCTCTCTCTAATTCTCTCTTTCTCTCTTTCTTTCTCTCTCTCTCTCGGAGGACCTGAGCCCTAGGACCATGCCTCAGGACTACCTGACAGGATGACTCCTTGCTGTCCCCAGTCCACCTGGCCGTGCTGCTGCTCCAGTTTCAACTGTTCTGCCTCATTATTATTGGACCATGCTGGTCATTTATGAACATTTGAACATCTTGGCCATGTTCTGTTATAATCTCCACCCGGCACAGCCAGAAGAGGACTGGCCACCCCACATAGATAAGACACATAGGGGATTTAAACCCTCCAATTGGTTTAGTACTAATGGCGTCAGGGGGATATAAACCCTCCAATTGGTTTAGTACTAATGACGTCAGGGGGATTTAAACCCTCAAATTGGTTTAGTACTAATGACGTCAGGGCTATTTAAACCCTCCAATTGGTTTAGTACTAATGACGTCAGGGGGATTTAAATCCTCCAATTGGTTTAGTACTAATGACGTCAGGGGGATTTAAACCCTCCAATTGGTTTAGTACTAATGACATCAGGGTGATTTAAACCCTCCAATTGGTTTAGTACTAATGATGAAAGGGTTATTTAAACCCTCCAATTGGTTTAGTACTAATGACGTCAGGGGGATTTAAACCCTCCAATTGGTTTAGTACTAATGACGTCAGGGGGATATAAACCCTCCAATTGGTTTAGTACTAATGACGTCAGGGGGATATAAACCCTCCAATTGGTTTAGTACTAATGACGTCAGGGTGATTTAAACCCTCCAATTGGTTTAGTACTAATGACGTCAGGGGGATATAAACCCTCCAATTGGTTTAGTACTAATGACGTCAGGGTGATTTTAAACCCATATGGTTTGGGGCTTTGCTGTGGGCTGTTAGTTATCATTATCTATTGATGTTAGGGTGATTTTAAACCCATATGGTTTGGGGCTTTGCTGTGGGCTGTTAGTTATCATTATCTATTGATGTTAGGGTGATTTTAAACCCATATGGTTTGGGGCTTTGCTGTGGGCTGTTAGTTATCATTATCTATTGATGTAAGGGTGATTTTAAACCCATTTGGTTTGGGGCTTTGCTGTGGGCTGTTAGTTATCATTATCTATTGATGTAAGGGTGATTTTAAACCCATATGGTTTGGGGCTTTGCTGTGGGCTGTTAGTTATCATTATCTATTGATGTAAGGGTGATTTTAAACCCATATGGTTTGGGGCTTTGCTGTGGGCTGTTAGTTATCATTATCTATTGATGTTAGGGTGTTTTTAAACCCATATGGTTTGGAGCTGTGCTGTGGACTAGGAGCTCTCATTATCTTGCACCAAAGTCAAAATAGGCTGCTATGTAAAGCGTGTCCTACGCCAATGAAACGTGTCTGTTAATTTATCTGTTTATTAATTAATATTAAGACTAGGAACACACTGATGCTCCAATACATGTGTAACTCTGTGTTGTCTGTTCACACAGCTATGCTTTATCTAGTCCAGGTCGCAGTTGCAAATGAGAACTTGTTCTCAACTAGCCTACCTGGTTAAATAAAGGTGTTCTCAACTAGCCTACCTGGTTAAATAAAGGTGAAATAAATCAAATATATATATATAATACAAGTGTTATTTTTATCAACCTGACAAGGAAAAATACACATTGCACAAAGTCTACTTAATGCCATATTGATAAAGAGCAGTTTAAGCAACGTCTGCTTCCAACTCACTCTCAAACACATAGTTCCCCTGAACGCAGCTCACTTTCCAGCCCACTTTCCCCAACTCACTCTCAAACACATAGTTCCCCTGAACGCAGCTCACTTTCCAGCCCACTTTCCCCAACTCACTCTCAAACACATAGTTCCCCTGAACGCAGCTCACTTTCCAGCCCACTTTCCCCAACTCACTCTCAAACACATAGTTCCCCTGAACGCAGCTCACTTTCCAGCCCACTTTCCCCAACTCACTCTCAAACACATACCTGTAAATCCCCTGAATGCAGCTCACTTTCCAACTCACTCTCAAACACATACCTGTAAATCCCCTGAATGCAGCTCACTTTCCAACTCACTCTCAAACATCATATAAATGTAAAACACAGCAGGACAGTTGTCTATGTCACGTTCTCTCCACTCTGGTGAGGATGGGGTTCTCCACAGCAGGACAGTTGTCTATGTCACGTTCTCTCCACTCTGGTGAGGATGGGGTTCTCCACAGCAGGACAGTTGTCTATGTCACGTTCTCTCCACTCTGGTGAGGATGGGGTTCTCCACAGCAGGACAGTTGTCTATGTCACGTTCTCTCCACTCTGGTGAGGATGGGGTTCTCCACAGCAGAACAGTTGTCTATGTCACGTTCTCTCCACTCTGGTGAGGATGGGGTTCTCCACAGCAGAACAGTTGTCTATGTCACGTTCTCTCCACTCTGGTGAGGATGGGGTTCTCCACAGCAGGACAGTTGTCTATGTCACGTTCTCTCCACTCCGGTGAGGATGGGGTTCTCCACAGCAGGACAGTTGTCTATGTCACGTTCTCTCCACTCTGGTGAGGATGGGGTTCTCCACAGCAGGACAGTTGTCTATGTCACGTTCTCTCCACTCTGGTGAGGATGGGGTTCTCCACAGCAGGACAGTTGTCTATGTCACGTTCTCTCCACTCTGGTGAGGATGGGGTTCTCCACAGCAGGACAGTTGTCTATGTCACGTTCTCTCCACTCTGGTGAGGATGGGGTTCTCCACAGCAGGACAGTTGTCTATGTCACGTTCTCTCCACTCTGGTGAGGATGGGGTTCTCCACAGCAGGACAGTTGTCTATGTCACGTTCTCTCCACTCTGGTGAGGATGGGGTTCTCCACAGCAGGACAGTTGTCTATGTCATGTTCTCTCCACTCTGGTAAGGATGGGGTTCTCCACAGCATGACAGTTGTCTATGTCACGTTCTCTCCACTCTGGTGAGGATGGGGTTCTCCACAGCAGGACAGTTCTCTATGTCACGTTCTCTCCACTCTGGTGAGGATGGGGTTCTCCACAGCAGGACAGTTGTCTATGTCATGTTCTCTCCACTCTGGTAAAGATGGGGTTCTCCACAGCATGACAGTTGTCTATGTCACGTTCTCTCCACTCTGGTGAGGATGGGGTTCTCCACAGCAGGACAGTTCTCTATGTCACATTCTCTCCACTCTGGTGAGGATGGGGTTCTCCACAGCAGGACAGTTGTCTATGTCACGTTCTCTCCACTCTGGTGAGGATGGGGTTCTCCACAGCAGGACAGTTGTCTATGTCACGTTCTCTCCACTCTGGTGAGGATGGGGTTCTCCACAGCAGGACAGTTGTCTATGTCACGTTCTCTCCACTCTGGTGAGGATGGGGTTCTCCACAGCAGGACAGTTGTCTATGTCACGTTCTCTCCACTCTGGTGAGGATGGGGTTCTCCACAGCAGGACAGTTGTCTATGTCACGTTCTCTCCACTCTGGTGAGGATGGGGTTCTCCACAGCAGGACAGTTGTCTATGTCACGTTCTCTCCACTCTGGTGAGGATGGGGTTCTCCACAGCAGGACAGTTGTCTATGTCACGTTCTCTCCACTCCGGTGAGGATGGGGTTCTCCACAGCAGGACAGTTGTCTATGTCACGTTCTCTCCACTCTGGTGAGGATGGGGTTCTCCACAGCAGGACAGTTGTCTATGTCACATTCTCTCCACTCTGGTGAGGATGGGGTTCTCCACAGCAGGACAGTTGTCTATGTCACGTTCTCTCCACTCTGGTGAGGATGGGGTTCTCCACAGCAGGACAGTTGTCTATGTCACGTTCTCTCCACTCTGGTGAGGATGGGGTTCTCCACAGCAGGACAGTTGTCTATGTCACGTTCTCTCCACTCTGGTGAGGATGGGGTTCTCCACAGCAGGACAGTTGTCTATGTCACGTTCTCTCCACTCTGGTGAGGATGGGGGTCTCCACAGCAGGACAGTTGTCTATGTCACGTTCTCTCCACTCTGGTGGGGATGGGGTTCTCCTCAGCAGGACAGTTGTCTATGTCACGTTCTCTCCACTCTGGTGAGGATGGGGTTCTCCACAGCAGGACAGTCCCTGGCCTCCAGAGCAGCCCAGAGTTTGTGCCAGAAGACTCCGGTGTGTTCCCCAGCTCTGGGCCAGCTCAGGTAGGTGCGTCTCTTCACCAGCCTCCTCGGGTGGTGGTAGGGTGAGAGCTGGTGGTCTGGGATCTTCTCTAAAAACACCAGGATCAGCAAATCCTTCTGCTCATCAAACAGACAGAAGACTGGAAAGAGAAGTGTCTTTTTTTTCATTATTTGACCCTCGATCAATATACAGGGAGTTTCCCCCAAAACCTCCAACCTGTATCTAACATTGTTTTCCTCAACAACCCAGCCACACATGAAAATAAATGATCAACTCGATGTGTGACAGTAAATTGTTGGTGTGTGAAAAACAACAATTGTCAAATAAAGCACACTACTGTTAGCTACGACACATTAGGGAAATGAACCCCTGGGCAGAATACAACAATACATAGAAATATATTAAACCAACCTGGACACCTGGATCTCTCTGGAGCAACACTCGCTCTCCAGGTTTCAGCTGCTGATTACAGACGGTCCTTCTGCTCCGGTAGATGGCAGCTGTTATTTTTTTCTATGGTCGGTTTATCTGTGGAACACAGTGAGAAACAATGTTCTCTCATCAATCTACACACAGTACACCATAATGACAAAGCAAAAACTGTTTTTTAGACATTTTTGAACATTTATTAAAAATAAAAACTGAAATATCACATTTTACTTAAGTATTCAGACCCTTTACTCAGTACTTTGTTTAAGCACCTTTGGCAGCGATTACAGCCTGGAGTCTTTTGGGTATGATGCTATAAGCTTGGCACACCGGTATTTGGGAGTCTCTCCCATTCCTCTCTGCAGATCCTCTCAAGCTTTGTCAGGTTGGATGGGGAGTGTCGCTGCACAGCTATTTTCAGGACTCTCCACAGATGTTCGATCAGGTTCAAGTCCGGGCTCTGACTGGGCCACTCAAGGACATTCAGAGACTTGTCCTGAAACAGTTCCTGCGCATTCTTGGCTGTGTGCTTAGGGTCGTTGTCCTGTTGGAAGGTGAACCTTCACCACAGTCTGAGGTCCTGAGCACTCTGGAGCAGGTTTTCATAAGGATCTCTGTACTTTGATCAGTTCATCTTTGCGTTGATCCTGACTAGTCTCCTAGTTCCTCCCGGTGAAAAACATCCCCACAGCATGATGTTGCAACCACCATGCTTCACCGTAGGGATGGTGCTAGGTTTCCTCCAGATGTGATGCTTGACATTAGATGCCTTTTGACAAACTCCAATCGGGCTGTCAAATGTCTTTTACTGAGAAGTGGCTGCAGAGATGGTTGTCCTTCTGGAAGGTTCTCCCATCTCCACAGAGGAACTCTGGAGCTCTGTCAGAGTGACTATTGGGTTCTTGGTCACCACCCTGACCAAGGCCCTTCTCCCCCGACTGCTCAGTTTGGCTGGGCGGCCAGCTCTAGGAAGAGTCTTGGTGGTTCCAAACTTCTTCCATTTAAGAACGATGGATGCCACTTTGGTCTTGGGGACCTTCAATGCTGCAGAAATGTTTTGGTACCCTTCCCCAGATCTGTTTCTTATTCATTCCTTTACACTTGTGTGTATAAGGTAGTTGTTGTGAAATTGTTAGGTTAGATTACTTGTTAGATATTACTGCATGGTCGGAACTAGAAGCACAAGCATTTCGCTACACTAGCATTAACATCTGCTAACCATATGTATGTGACAATTACAATTTGATTTGATTTGACAGGTGTGTGCCGTTCCAAATCACGTCCAATCAAATGAATTTACCACAGGTGGACTCCAGTCAAGTTGTCGAAACATCCCAAGAATGATCAATGTAAACAGGATGCACCTGAGCTCAATTTAGAGTCTCATTGCAAAGGGTCTGAATACTTACAGTACCAGTCAAAAGTTTGGACATATCTACTCATTCCAACTATAAATAACACATATGGAATCATGTAGTAACCAAAAAATTATTAAACTAATCTAAATATATTTTAGATTCTTCAAAGTAGCCAACCTTTGTCTTGATGACAGCTTTGCACACGCTTGGCATTCTCTCAACCAGCTTCACTTGGAATGCTTTTCCAACAGTCTTGAAGGAGTTCCCACATATGCTGGGCACTTGTTGGCTGCTTTTCCTCCACTCTGCGGTCCAACTCATCCAAAACCATCTCAATTTGGTTGAGGACGGCGATTGTGAAGGCCAGGTCATCTGATGCAGCACTCCATCACTCTCCTTCTTGGTCAAATAGCCCTCACACAGCCTGGAGGTGTATTTTGGGTCATTGTCCTGTTGAAAAACAAATGATGGTCCAACTAAGCGCAAACCAGATGGGATGGTGTATTTGTGCAGAATGCTGTGGTAGCCATGCTGGTTAGGTGTGCCTTTGAACTCTGTAATATATCAGAGACAGTGTCACCAGTAAAGCACCCCCACACCATCACACCTTCTCCATGCTTCAGGGTGGGAACCACACAAGCGGAGATCAATCATCCATTCACCTACTCTACGTCTCACAAAGACACAGCGGTTGGAACCAAAAATCTCACATTTGGACTCATCAGACAAAAAGACAGATTTCCACCGGTCTAATGTCCATTCCTCATGTTTCTTGGCCCAAGAAAGTCCCCCACCCCCCACCCCCCACCGTCCACCGTCCCATTGCTGCGTGCACAGGGAACATCTGCTCCTTCATCCTTCATAGCTTGAGGGAGGCGCTATCAAAAACAAATCTGTAAATCTTATCCTGGAGGGTGCGTGACCCTCCTTGTGGGATTTCGGTGGCATTTTCTGCTGGGTTGACGGATGGAATTGTAGGACCCTTCAATACAGACACCACACTGACCTACAGTAAAGTTATCACCAACATCAGCTAGGCCTGCTACCCAACTACAGGTAATAACCACATTAATATGTGTGGTCATGTGACCGATGGCGTTGTCCATTCATATACAGCCATTGATTTTGTCATCCATGTGCTCAGAACCAGCAGTATCATTTTAGAACGACTAGAGGGCGATCTTGTCCTGTATTCAGACTGTCTCTGAGTCTACTCCCCAGACACACTGAGTACATTACAGTCTTATATGAGCTGAAACTGTCCCCCCCAAAAATATTATTTTGTACAGAAATCTATTTTATTACTACTGTCTGACGGGTTGTACCAATGTTATGTAATTGCTCTAGTGTGTGCTTGAAGATCCCGAGCAAATTCTAGCCCTTACCTTGCGCATTAACTCAGTATGCTCCCTCTTATGGCAATGCAATTTTCTTATTGTCATTTTAATCCAAACTTGTGCTGACTGATCAACAGTGTTAAGTTAGTTTTCAATGTGTCCCCAAAAAACTGACGTCATTATCCACAAGTTAGAAGTAGCACGGGTGCAGTTTGCACACAACGCAAAGTAAAGCGCGATCTGTGCGCAGTCAAAAGAAACTGCCATGATAACTTGGTTAGCTATGTGATAAAATGTAACAGTTTTCAACACATCAACTGTTTAGACTATTTTAACCAAGCAGGAGAAATAATCATTCAATCAGCACTGAGTGAATGAATGAAAACATTTTGAAACGAACGTCATAACCAGACTGTCCATTTACATAGAGTGGTCCTGGATTCGCGTACCGGATATTTTGACCACTCTCTTTCTTACACAGTTTTTGACACCCTCTACCTTTCCCGACACACACCAGCACGCACAGGTACACGCTCAAACTCTCAAGGAAGAGGTATTTGCCGTCATCCGTAAGAAGCGCACCATCCCTACGGTACAAATGCGCAAGATAAATGGCGCAGGTTGTAAAAGTGCATAATTTTCAGGCTCCGCTTTGTGTCATTTGAAATGTTTCAAGCTGGCCCACGTGCATCTGACAAATGACGTACACTTATTAATATGTACGCAGTAAATCGCACACTATCAGCAGCACATACAGTATGTACTGTATAGTCTGTTCCAGATCTGAGTACTCCCATCTGTTTTCATATGTACACTGAGTAAACCAAAAGTAAGGAACGCCTTCCTAATATTGAGTTGCACCCCCCGGTTTGCCCTCAGAGCAGCTTCAATGTGTTGGGGCATGGCCCACGTTGACTCCAATGCCTCCCACTGTGTCTAGTTGGCTGGATGGTGAATAATTCTTGATACACACAGGAAACTGTTGAGAGTGAAAAACCCAGCAGCGTTAAAGTTCTTGACAAGCACAGGTGTGCTTGGTACCTACTACCATACCCAGTTCAAAGGCATATGGGGCGGCAGGTGGCCTAGTGGTTAGAGTGTTGGACTTGTAACCGATAGCTTTCAAGATTGGATCCCTGAGCTGACAAGGTAAAAATCTGTCGTTCTGCCCCTGGACAAGGCAGTTAACCCACTGTTCCTAGGCCGTCATTGAAAATAAAAATGTGTTCTTAACTGACCTGCCCAGTTAAATAAATAAAATATATATAGTCTTTCCCATTCTCTCTCTGAATGGCACATTTACACAATCCATGTCTCAAGGCTTAAAAATCATTCTTTAACCTGTCTCCTTCCCTTCATCTACACTGATTGAAGTGGATTTCACAGCTGACATTAATAAGGGATCATAGATTTTACCTGGTCAGTCTACTGTGTCATGGAAAGAGCATTCTTAATGTGTAGTATACTCAGTTTATATATCATTTGGCTGTATGTCTTTTTAGACATAGGCCTATTGTAAATGTGTATTATAGTTGCGTCCCCAAATAAATCAAGTGCAAAGATAACTCTAAGCTACACATTCATTTGACAGGAAGAGGAATTGAGGAAATGAACCGTCCATTGATCAGCACAGCAACTGATTAAACAGGATCATGTTTGGAAAAAACAGGTGGTTCTGAGCTTATGTCAATATTACACAGGTAAGCTAAGAGTTCCAGAAATCTGGAATACAGACAGGCTCTATAGACCTCTATAGACCTCTATAGACCTCTATAGACCTCTATATACCTCTATATACCTCTATAGACCTCTATAGACCTCTATATACC
Source organism: Oncorhynchus kisutch (assembly GCF_002021735.2). NCBI lineage: Eukaryota > Metazoa > Chordata > Actinopteri > Salmoniformes > Salmonidae > Oncorhynchus > Oncorhynchus kisutch. The sequence goes on from NC_034184.2 coordinate 77,907,717, forward strand.
TCTATAGACCTCTATATACCTCTATAGACCTCTATAGACCTCTATATACCTCTATAGACCTCTATATCTATATGAGTGACGGTGTCCAACACATCACCTTCTGTTGGGTACCTACTGCCAAAAATGATGTCATGAAATATTCAGATTTTTCAATGGCATGTATTGTTAAATAAATATTTAAGGAAATACAGGCAGGCACCACATTACTACAAAACAGCTCTGAAAGTTGAAATGTGCATGCTTTGAAGGTGTGCGTGTGTGTGTGTGTTTCACTGCACCAGTCCAACTCCAATCAGGTCTCTCAGATTCTCTGTGTCAGCACCCCCTCCTGCCTCCCCCCTCCTCTCCCTCCTTGCCCAGCCCCCTCATCTCATTGGATGACCTAGTGGGGTTGCCAAGGAAACATCTGTGGTGAGGCTACCCTGTGAAATGTGGGGTGCATCTTTTTTGAATGGGCCTCAAGCACGCACGCACGTGCACACACACACACACACACACAACAACACACGGGAATGCATGCACGGACACACACGTATGCATCCACGTTGTCGAATACACACACACACACACACACACACACTCAGGGGAAAATCAGTGGTGAGGTTTTATAGAAGCAAGGCCAGTTACCCCTGGGGATGTAATGATGGAGGAAAAGATGACAGGAGGAGAGAACTGCTGTCATTGTTACCTGGTGGTTTTATCCAAAAGAGTATATTATCTATTATAAACTGGGTGGTTCAAGCCCTTAATGCTGATTGGCTGAAAGTATGATGGGTGTGACAAAACATGTATTGTTACTGCTTTAGTTACGTTGGTGACCATTTTATAACAGCAGTAAAGGCACCTGGGGGGGCTTGTGGTATATGACCAACAGGCTTGGGTAGGTTACTTTCCAAATGTAATCTGTTACAGGTACTAGTTACCTGTCCAAAATTGTAATCAGTAACGTAACTTTTGGATTACCCAAAGTCAGTAACGTATTTTGATTACATTCAGTTACTTTTAGATTACTTTCATCCTTAAGAGGCATTAGAAGAAAACAAAAATGTATGTTACCAATTGAACAACATCTATTGCAGGATAAATCAATGTTAAAGTTCACATAGCTGGTCATATATGGATGTTACATGATAAGTTATGGGTTGGTTATGTAGGCTTCTACTAACCCATCACTTTCTACTACATATAATATGATTATATCTTTACATTAAAAACCAAAGTCTATCAGAATTCCAGTCATTCCAATAAATGTTATACCCCTTGATGTTCAAGAACAGGACTTGGAAATATGGAAGAATAGATTAGCCAAATTGTTTTACCTGAGCATAACCCCAAAACTAAGGACTAATTAGCCAGCCCTACCTGTTTATGATTTTGTTGTCATGGAGGACTGATTGGGCTCATTGATTCAAGGTGAAAATAAATGCTGTGCTCATGGAATGGCCTGCTTTGAGCACTACTGAACAGAGCTATTTACATGTGGAAAATGGAAGGTCATATGCTGCATTTGCTGTAGGCCTATTGTTTACCTTTTAGTTGGTGACACTTTGATATCTTGATAATATGAAGTTGTTTAAAGGGCAAATCCACAGATGAAACAATAACAACGGCCGCCCCGTCTCTGTTTTGGTAAAAAGCTAAGGGACGGGCCTGGAAATGTACCCACTCTTGTTTTAACCATTTTGAGGCTTTTTTGGGGTATATTTATTTTATTAAAAAAAAAAAAAAAATGTAACTACATTGTTGGTTAGGGGCTTGTAAGTAAGCATTTCACTGTGAGGTCTACTACACCTGTTGTATTCAGCATTTCACTGTGAGGTCTACTACACCTGTTGTATTCAGCATGTCACTGTGAGGTCTACACCTGCTGTATTCAGCATTTCACTGTGAGGTCTACTACACCTGTTGTATTCAGCATGTCACTGTGAGGTCTACTACACCTGTTGTATTCAGCATGTCACTGTGAGGTCTACACCTGCTGTATTCAGCATGTCACTGTGAGGTCTACTACACCTGTTGTATTCAGCATGTCACTGTGAGGTCTACACCTGCTGTATTCAGCATTTCACTGTGAGGTCTACTACACCTGTTGTATTCAGCATGTCACTGTGAGGTCTACACCTGCTGTATTCAGCATTTCACTGTGAGGTCTACTACACCTGTTGTATTCAGCATGTCACTGTGAGGTCTACTACACCTGTTGTATTCAGCATGTCACTGTGAGGTCTACACCTGCTGTATTCAGCATGTCACTGTGAGGTCTACTACACCTGTTGTATTCAGCATGTCACTGTGAGGTCTACACCTGCTGTATTCAGCATTTCACTGTGAGGTCTACACCTGCTGTATTCAGCATTTCACTGTGAGGTCTACACCTGCTGTATTCAGCATTTCACTGTGAGGTCTACACCTGTTGTATTCAGCATTTCACTGTGAGGTCTACACCTGTTGTATTCAGCATGTCACTGTGAGGTCTACACCTGCTGTATTCAGCATTTCACTGTGAGGTCTACACCTGCTGTATTCAGCATTTCACTGTAAGGTCTACACCTGCTGTATTCAGCATTTCACTGTGAGGTCTACACCTGCTGTATTCAGCATTTCACTGTGAGGTCTACACCTGCTGTATTCAGCATTTCACTGTGAGGTCTACACCTGCTGTATTCAGCATTTCACTGTGAGGTCTACACCTGCTGTATTCAGCATTTCACTGTGAGGTCTACACCTGCTGTATTCAGCATTTCACTGTGAGGTCTACACCTGCTGTATTCAGCATTTCACTGTGAGCTCTACTACACCTGTTGTATTCAGCATGTCACTGTGAGGTCTACTACACCTGTTGTATTCAGCATGTCACTGTGAGGTCTACACCTGCTGTATTCAGCATTTCACTGTGAGGTCTACACCTGCTGTATTCAGCATTTCACTGTGAGGTCTACACCTGCTGTATTCAGCATTTCACTGTGAGGTCTACACCTGTTGTATTCAGCATTTCACTGTGAGGTCTACACCTGTTGTATTCAGCATGTCACTGTGAGGTCTACACCTGCTGTATTCAGCATTTCACTGTGAGGTCTACACCTGCTGTATTCAGCATTTCACTGTAAGGTCTACACCTGCTGTATTCAGCATTTCACTGTGAGGTCTACACCTGCTGTATTCAGCATTTCACTGTGAGGTCTACACCTGCTGTATTCAGCATTTCACTGTGAGGTCTACACCTGCTGTATTCAGCATTTCACTGTGAGGTCTACACCTGCTGTATTCAGCATTTCACTGTGAGGTCTACACCTGCTGTATTCAGCATTTCACTGTGAGGTCTACACCTGCTGTATTCAGCATTTCACTGTGAGGTCTACACCTGCTGTATTCAGCATTTCACTGTGAGGTCTACACCTGCTGTATTCAACGCATGTGACAAATAACATTTGATTTGATTTACAGTGGTAGTTTACATTTACAATCTTTACAAAAATTTGAAAAAAACACGCGTGTGTATATACATATATATGGGTTCTCATGGAGTGTGACAGTGGAACTAGGCTCATTACTCATTAGGCATTTCTAAGTTATATTCTTCAATAATCAATGGATATATATATCCATTGATTCTGATAGACTTTGTGTGTGTAAATATATATATGTATATACTATTATATTTATATTTATATATATATATATATACACACACTACAGTTCAAAAGTTTGGGGTCACTTAGAAATGTCCTTGTTTTGAAAGAAAAGCTCCTTTGTTTGTCCATTAAAATAACATCAAATTGATCAGAAATACAGTGTAGACATTGTTAATGTTGTAAATGACTATTGTAGCTGGAAACGCCTGATGTTTAATGGAATATCTACATAGATGTACAGAGGCCCATTATCAGCAACAATCACTCCTGTGTTCCAATGGAACGTTGTGTTAGTTAATCCAAGTTTAGCATTTTAAAAGGCTAATTGATCATTAGAAAACCTTTTTGCAATTATGTCAGCACAGCTGAAAATGGTTGTTCTGATTAAAGTAGCAATAAAACTGGCCTTCTTTAGACTAGTTGATTATCTGGTTGCAGATAAATGGGCCTCTGTACGCCTATGTAGATATTCCATTAAAAATCAGCCAAAATCAGTCCAAAAATGGATGTAGAAACTACAGATTGCCCCTTTAAGTCTGTCAAAAGTGTGTGAGTTTGAACACGTGTCCATTAAGCCTATGGATTTAATGTTTTTATCAGCCTGAATTAGATTGAGTAATAAAAGCCCCACTTTTATTCCATAGTCTGGGATCTGCACTATACAGCTGTTATTCCATAGGCTGGGATCTGCACTATACAGCTGTTATTCCATAGGCTGGGATCTGAACTATACAGCTGTTGTTCCATAGGCTGGGATCTGCACTATACAGCTGTTATTCCATAGGCTGGGATCTGCACTATACAGCTGTTATTCCATAGGCTGGGATCTGCACTATACAGCTGTTATTCCATAGGCTGGGATCTGCACTATACAGCTGTTATTCCATAGGCTGGGATCTACACTATACAGCTGTTATTCCATAGGCTGGGATCTGAACTATACAGCTGTTATTCCATAGGCTGGGATCTGCACTATACAGCTGTTATTCCATAGGCTGGGATCTACACTATACAGCTGTTATTCCATAGGTTGGGATCTACACTATACAGCTGTTTCCATAGGCTGGGATCTGCACTATGCAGCTGTTATTCCATAGGCTGGGATCTACACTATGCAGCTGTTATTCCATAGGCTGGGGATCTACACTATGCAGCTGTTATTCCATAGGCTTCTTCTCCTCCCTTACCCCTCATTCTTCTCCTCCCTACACCTCACTCTTCTCCCTACCCTCACTCTCTCCTTCCCTCTTCTCCTCACTCTTCTCCTCCCTC